>NC_142782.1:33745917-34045917 GCF_988280905.1 Pimephales promelas | reverse complement strand
AGGCACGTTACTTCCAGCATCACTGATCGCTGCAACTTCTGCACAGAAACGGCTCCATCACTCACTCACATGATCCTGGAGTCATTTTACTATCATCATGTGCAAAATAAACTTTTTATTCCATGTTTGTACACAGGCTATGTTTTTTTACAGACTTTAGGAAGACAGTGTGAATTAGGTTTTTAATTTGACTTGATTGGTTTGCAGCAACATGTGTGTGTGATGTTCTCAGTTTGTGTTTTCCAGTATAACTGCGATTCCCTGACCGCCACCAATGCAGGCAGAGCCGACCGCATACTTCCCACCGCGTCTCCTGTGAACAGAGAATACAACACGTGACTTCATGTAATATAAATACAGCAATGCATGATCATATTACACAACCTAAAATGGCACTCAAAACCCATTTTATGAACAGAAAGTAATTTCATGTTGACTTTGAACAGGATCCATGTTCCCAAACACCAGAATCCAAATGCAAGAACTTTACAGCGTTTATTACAGTCGAAACAACAACAAAAAAGAGCTACTTCCATTTTTCTTACAGATATTTTGTGTCATTTTCCCAGGAAGTGATGATTTTGTGCTCTTGAACACATGGGATGAAAACGATGCTTTATTTGCAAATGTTTTATGCGATATTCCAAGTTAAACTCAGCCCTTTGGATGGAAAGATTGCAGTTGTGAGTGTGTTTACCTGAGCTCGTGCACGAGGTGCGCAGTGATCCTGGTCCCAGAGGCTCCGAGCGGGTGCCCGATGGCGATGGCTCCTCCGTTTACGTTGGTCTTCTCAGGGTCCAAGCCCAAAGCTTTAGCCACGGACAGATACTGAGCAGCAAACGCTTCGTTGACCTGACAGATACAGTCAAACCAAAAATCACTCAGAAACCAGATATCATTTTTTACTAAATATTTTCCAGACACTTTGAGCTGATCGTGTTTTGTTTAAGTGTGTTTTCTGTAATTGCTAATGCTCTTTTTATACACTCTGACGGAACAACATGAAACATTGCTTGGTCACTGGTTGAGCTAAACTGGTATTATCTAATTGTGTTGTTACATTTAACAGCTGACAGATATTCAACATAATTCATGTGTGAGAGTCGAACAGAAGGACGGACAAAACCAGTCAAATATCCACTGAGTTCTGCTCATGTTTTATTACCATTTTCTAAACTATAGCGAATAAACTGTGATGATGTGAGAAATGTTGAAGATGTCTGAATACATTTTGGTTTGACTGTGTATGAAACCCTGCTTGACCTTTGAAAAAGATCAAAATAAATCCACTCTTCATCACTCTAGTTAACATTTAAGTGGGCAAGTTAACTCATGCATAGTATGATGTGCCCATTTAGAAACCTAGAGTATGTAGATATAAGTCTACCTCCACCAGGTCCATGTCTTTGAGTGAAAGACCAGCCTTCTTCAGGGCTTCTGTGATGGCAGGTACAGGCCCTGTTGTATATACAAAAATATTATATAGTTATTTATTTATTTCCCCCCTCCTAAATATATAAGAATAAATTGGTGGATTTCGGACTCACCAATTCCCATGATGCTGGGATCACATCCTGAGATGTGATAGGCCACAATTCTAGCCAATGGTGTGAGTTTGTGAGCCTTCAGAGCATCCTCACTGGCTATGACCACAGCAGCAGCTCCATCAGACACGCCCTGTGGGTGGAGCCAGTGACATCATCAAGACATGCAAATACACTGCATACAAAAAAATCACTAGTGGCACTGCTGAGTAACATTTCAAAAATTTGTATGCGTATATGAATATATGGTTGATATTCTGTGTATACACACACACACATACACACATATATATATATATATGAATATAGACCATTTTGCAAAATGTAAACAACACTGGTCCAGAAGCACTTCCTGTTTCAGTTTTTTAACACTACATAAAAGCTGTGAAAAAATACAACCAACAGAACATTTAAAACTGAATCAAAAAGTTAAACAAACATCTTTAAGATGTTTTCTTTACATGTAAAATAAAGAAAAGAGTTACAAACTGAAACAGGAAGTGTTTCTGGACAATGGTCTATATGAATATATGGTTGATATTCTGTACATATATATATATATATATATATATATATATATATATAAAGAATATTTAGTTGATAAGATTGTTTTAAGTCATTTCCTCTCACCCAGACTTCATTTATTTGATCATAAATACATTAAAAATAGTAATATTGTGAAATATTATTACAATTTAAAAGCTGTTTTCTATGTGAATATATAGAATATAAAGTGTAATTTATTCCTGTGATCAAAGGTGAACTTTTAGCATAAATAAGATACTAATATGATGATTTGATACTCAAGAAAAATTTCTGATTATTATCAGGGGAAAATATCAAGAGAGAAAAATCAATTAATATTTATATTCAGCAAAGACCAATTTGATCATTAAATCGATCAAAAGTGACAGTAAACGTATAATACTACAAAAAAATGTCTATTCAAATAAAATAAATGCTGTTCTTTTGAACTTTCTATTCATCAAAGAATCGAGAACCGTTTCTTGAGCAGCAAATCAGCATATTAGAATTATTCAAATTCTATTGAAATGCTGTTTAGAAGCACATGCTGTTCTGTTCAGTTCTGCGCACCGAAGCGTTGGCTGCAGTGACGGTTCCTCCTTTCTTGAAGACGGTGGGCAGCTTGGCCATCTGCTCCAGCGAGGTCTGTGGACGCGGGTGTTCGTCAGCCGTCATGGACACTTTCCCCTTCTTGGCTTTTACGTCGATGGGCGCGATCTCAGCATTGTAATACCCAGCCTCGTGAGCTGCAGCCGAGAGAGAGAGAGATGTGTGTGAGTGTTTTTCTATCCCGGTGGGGACTTAAACCTGAATGCATGGACTCGAGGTCACCAAATCGAGGTCCCCATGGGTAAACACGTTTATAAATCAAGAATGATTTTTTATTTTTTTGAAAATGTAAAAATGCAGAATTTTTCCTGTGATGGGCAGGTTTAAGGTTAGTGTGTGTGTGTGAGATGGGCAGGTGTAGGGATAGGGTTAGTGTTAAGGGGACAGAATGTACAGTTTGTACAATATAAAAAGCATTACGTCTAGGGAGAGTCCCACAAAGATAGTAATCCAGACGGGGTGTGTGTGCGTGTGTAAAGCGATGCAGTGCTGGGAGGTCGTTGCATTCGCTCACCTGCTTTCCACCTCTGCTGCGTCCCGTAGGAGTACTGGTCGCAGTCGTCGCGTGTGATCTGGTATTTCTCTGCCAGGTTTTCTGCTGTGATGCCCATGGGGAGCTTTATGTGCAGATCTGTCAGTCCTGCCCACAGCGTGTCTTCCAGCTGACACACACACACACACACACACGTTATTCAGAGCTTTATAAGTACTGTACTCCAATAATACACTCTAATTTTCTGAGATTAGAGTTTAAGTTAGTCTAAGCTTCTTTTCAGGAAGGCTTTCAACACGTAATCATTTGTTTTGTTTTTAGTTATTTTGATGTAACTGCTTAGATTAGCTTTAATTCGTAATTTTTTATATACGGTTGTCTTTTTTATGTGTTTTATGGAAAGCACTTTGTGCACCTTTCTGGGTGTTGTAATGGCGCTATATAAATAAAAATTGAATTGAATTGAGATTTTGAAGACAAAATTATAAAAATTATAACTTTTGCACGATATTCACATTTTTCGAGTTTCACCTGTATTTGTTTTTTGTGCCAAACCGTTCTTAACATTATAAGTGAACCTTGAAGGAACATAAAAAAATCCATGTCACAACCCCTTTAAATTCAAAATCATTGAACAACATGATGATCTTTACCTTCAAATCAACTCCAAACTTTGTCCCGAAGCGGATGTTCCTGACAGCGTAAGGAGCTTGACTCATGCTCTCTGAGCCGCCACACAGGACCACCTCTGACTCTTTCAGGCAGATCTCCTACAGCACAACACACACACACACACACTGATCAGCATCTCCTGTGAGGAAATGACTGAGCCGTCGATTGGGGTTCGTACCTGTGCTCCGTTGATTATAGACTGGAATCCAGACCCGCAGAGGCGGTTGACAGTCAGCGCCGGCACTGGGATGGGAACGCCACACCGCAGACCCACGTGACGCGCGATGTAGGGAGCGTCAGCAGAGCTCTGAATGACAGAGAGAGAGAAAATAAAAAAATAAAACACATCTTCAACATTTATTAGGTGAAAAAGGAGATCCTACTAGCAGCAAAACACATTGATCACAAAAAGAGAGAGGAGTCGACTAATCAGTTATGCACTCACACACACACACACACACACGCACACACACACACAGTGAATTCTAAATTGTTCATAGAATTCTGAAATGTTGATTAATTGTTCTACTTTTTAAATATTTTTAAGACCTTACAAAGACCTTAACAAGACCTTAACAAGACCTTCTCCCCTGCGTTATCAGTTTGATGTGTGCAAATAACTTTATCGTGGATCAGTGGTAAATACTGTGATCAAGTGTAAAGTTGCCGAGCTGTAATAAGTTAAAATATATGGTATACTGGTGAGCTTATACAGTCAGTATTGCCAAACTAGTCTGGATTAATAATAAATCTGAATAGACCAATACTGAAATACACTTTTTCCATGGCATGTTACAAACGAAACAAACAGTCATAATATTTGATACTTGCATGATTTGTCTTATACATATAATATACTAAACTACATGGAAGTAACTATATATATTAGATATATGACTGAACACTGGATAAAGTCCGGTTAAAAATTCTGTTTTCATTTTGTTGACATTAGTGTAAAAGTTTTGTTTATTTATTTATTTTTACAGAATTTGGATTTCTATTTTTATGTCAACAGTCAGAAAAATATATTGAATATGTCAACAGTCAGAAAAAAAAAGTTTTTACCATATTTACAGGAGTAAAATGTCATATAGACCTCTGTAAAAGCCTTCAGAATATGGATAAGAAATTGTAAAGTTTGGTGTGTGTGTAAACTAAAGCTGCTGAAGTGGAGATTTCTGACTCACAGTTTTAAAGATATGTTTAGTAGATAAAATCTGCAAATGTAAAACTTTAAAGTAAAACGGGTCAGAGGTCACTCTTCCACTGGAACTAGACTCACATACAGACGTTACCAGAAGCCAGTGATTATACTTAATAGGATTTATAACTATATGGATATTTTTCTTACACAAATGCATGGCTTCACTTCAGAAAGCCTTTATTAACCCACTTAGGCTTATGAATTACATTTATGATGGATGGATTTACCACTCACTCCCATTACAAAGCTTAGAAGAGCCAGGATGGCTTGAGGGCGAGTAAATGATAGGAGAATTTTAATTTTGGGGGAACTAACCCTTTAAATAAGTAACTAGGATGTTTTCTTTCCACTAGTCTGAAAGAGGACATCGTATGGAAGCAAAATAATCCAAAATCTCAAAATTGACCAGCGCATGTACAGGTGAAACTCGAAAATAGAGTTATATCGAAAATTAGAATATAGTGCAAAAGTTCATGCATTTCAGAAATTAAAATTAAAAGGTGAAACTAATATATTTAATATATATAACTATAAACATATGCATGATGCATTTTCAGACGGCCAACAATTCTGTATTTAAAATCGTTTTTTTTTTTTTTTTGATTTCATGTAATATTCTAATTTTCTGAGATTTTGAATTTGGGGTTTTCATAAGCTGTAAGACATAATCATCAAAATTATACCTTTTGCACGTTATTCTAATTTTTCGAGTTTCACCTGTAGTGTCTTCAAATTGAAATATACTGAATATCATATCCCACCTGCATGACATTTCCCATGATGATACTGTTGACCAGCTCCGGCGCCACATTCCCAGCAGCGAGAGCAGCTTTAGCCGCATGTTCAGCCAGATCCGTAGCGCTGTGGTCCTTCAGAACGCCTCCATACGTGCCGAACGGCGTTCTCTTGGCCGAGACTATGAACACACCTAGACAGAAACAGACAAGAGAGATCTGCTTAGATCTGGGCTGTTTTCCCAAAAGCACAGTAAGCCTAAGTTGATGGTAGAGACTCATTGGTGACAATTGTTGGATTAAATGCTTTAGGGGAATGCAGCCCTGGTCAGTTTACTGCACTTAATATCAAGAAAATCAAAACTTTACAATATGCAAAATGTAGAAATGCATTGCAACCATGCAACATTTACATCAGTAAACATTACATAAGCAAACAAGACTTTTAATGTGTGTCACTGACCTCACCTTTAACCTAATTCTGTCAGTAATGACTGTTATATATAGTTTGATCGGATGTTTGATTTTCCTACAGAACAGGGCACTCTTATTTTTTACTTATTTTAGTTTTGATTATGATGATGATAGTGATGATTCAAAATGAAGCTTTGAATCTCCCAATAATTAGCTGAAGACAAAATCCCTTTAAATAAACTTTAAATTCACCGCCATGAATATTTCAGATCTGTTTTAGCTGGTTAGAAAAAAAATAAAACGAGAAAATAAATTCAAATAGGAAACAGAAGGAAAGTATAACAATAAGTGACATTGATTGAAGTTCAAGTGCAGTTTGTAGTTATAGAAGCAAAGGCGGAGAAAACAAACAAATCATTCGAGTAGTTTCAATATAATGCACTTAATTCAACGTTACATTTATAAAGTTTACGTACCTCTCAGGAGAGACATGATAGTGATTGTAGTTGAGTTGTGTTATTGACCGTTTGAGCGACACACACACACCGCGCTGACCTTTCACCCACTTACCCTCAACATTCACTTCACAACATTCGACAAACCTGTCAAATATTACACTACGCCAAATATTAAACATTTTACACGTAAACTTACTTTAAATTATCTATGTAACAAGTATGATATTTATTATTGCTGATATGAGTCGAAGATGAAGATATAGTAATGCGGAAAGTGCGTATGTTAAACGGACGTGTTTTTACTATGACCTACAGATTCGCATTGGCCACCGGAAGGTGTAAAACACTATGGTAAAACAGTTTTAATTTCTCATCATTGATGTTTGTAAAGTCGATATTACTGTAAATTATGGCGGGGATTGTGTGTCGCACTGCAAGCCGGATTATATCGAGTCAAGCATCATGGTATGTATTTGACTGTGGAAAAATCCACGTGCATCTGAATATATCAGTATTTATTTTATAGAGGTCATGATGATGATGATGATGATGATAAATCACTCTTTTACAGTAGCAGTTCTGTGGTTGCTGTCAGACACAGTCACTGGTTCACATCAATGCTTTCCCTGAAAACCTCAGTGCCATTAAGGTCAGTGCAAATCCACTATTCCCTTACGTAAATCACCATAGTTTCTTCCTAAATATATTTACTGCAGTTACCTTTCATGTATGGAAATACAATGGGACTGCCATATTTAATGTACCATGTAATCATGAATTTAATGGTACTACAAGTTACTTAAAATAAATAATACACAGGGACATTTAACTGCTTTTTGTTATGTGTTAAAAACTGTAACCACGTGTTATTATAAAACAGAAATTAGTCTTCTAATACTGTTTCATATCAGTTTATTGTGATTTTAACTGTAGAAAATACAGCGCTTCGGCCTGAAAATGTTGATATTTCTGTGTTATCAAACAGAGCAGAGCCCAAGAAGAAGAAGAAGGTGGACCCGCGGCGAGAGATAATGATAAAAGAGCGTCTAAAGAAGAAGCTTAAAAAGCTGGAGAGAGTTCCTCCCGAACTGATTCCCATTGAAGACTTCATTACATCAGCCAAGAGCTTCGACGAGACCAGGTTAATGAACTGGACACACATACTTTATCCTTTATTTTCCTGTTCTCCACATGTGTAGAGGACTAGTGAAGTCTATTAAATTACACGTATTGAGATGATATGGGAATTTTGTTTAGTACTGGTTGGAGTTTATTTATTTGATCAAAAATACAGTGAAAACAGTAATATTGTGAAATGTCGCATAAATGAGAAAATGCAAAATCCAAACTTAATACAGACCAAAGATTGGTCTCTTTTTAATGAGGACACTAAAAAAATGAAAGTGCAAACATATAATTTACTTTAAAGCAAATGTACTGTACAACATTAGACAAATATGAAGAGTTCAGATGCAAAAGCCTCTAAGTGCCATTTGAAATTTTCTTCTAAAATGATAATTTTTATCAAGCTTGTATATTTAAGTTCAGTGATTTCACTTAAATGGCAATGAAGATTACCTATTAATTGTCATTTAAGTGAAATTACTGAACTTAAATATACAAGCTTGATAAAAATGGTCATTTTAGAAGAAAATTTCAAATGGCATTTAGAGGCTTTTGCATCTGAACTCTTCATATGCAGTTTTAGAAAGCAATTTGGACTCTAAAAATGCTATAAAATCAAAACTGTATCTCTAACCAAGTTTTGTTCCAAATTTGAAGTTGATATCACAAAAATTTAAGTTCATATGAGATTTTAAGGCGCTATACTAAAAATAGCCACCGGGTCATGCACACATTACGCTCTCCTGTGACAAATTAATACATTTCTGTCTCAATATAATTTCCATCACAGTCACCAAATATGGAGCCCTGAGTCTCAGACCTTTCCAACTATATGTTTTATTAAGATTAGAAAAATAATTGTGCTGTAAGTTTTCAGATTTTAGAAGTGATTAGAAGTGTCAGATTTTAAAGTGGTTTCAGTGGATGAATACTGAGTATGTAAGCGTTCAAATGATACCTAATTTATGATGATTAATAAAATATGTGAAAGGAAAAAAGGCCATTAAAAAAAGAGCGCCAAGCGTCTAGGACAGGGGTGCCCAATCCCTGCTCCTGCCGATCGACTGTCCTCCAGTTTATCTCCCAACCCTAATCAAACACACCTGAAGCAACCAATTAAGGTCTTCAGGGTCACTTGGAAATTAAAGGCAGGTGTGTTCAATTAGGGTTGGAGATCAACTGTGCTCGGCAGGAGCAGGGTTGGGCACCCCTGGTCTAGGATATTATCAGTTAAGGGGTTAAAATAACTGTTTCTATTTTAATATATTTGAAAATTAATTTTATTCATGTCATGTTAAAGCTGAAATTTTCTGATTCAAAGAATCCTGGAAAAAAGTATCATGGTTTCCTCAAAATATTAGGCAGCAAAAACTATTTTCAACATTAATAATTAAGATAATAGTAATACAATAATTTAATATATTCAATAATATAATCTTATTATTTATAATTATTAGTATAATATCACGTGACACTGAAGACTGGAGTAATGATGCTGAAAATTCCGCTTTGATCGCAGGAATAAATAACATTTCACAATATATTCACATTGAAATTATACTGAAATTTCACATTATTACTGTTTTACAATATTTACAATGAATGCAATCTTGATGAACACAAACCAAAACATTAAAAAAAAATCGTAATTATCCAAACTTTTGACCGGTAGTGTTCTGTAGACACCAAAAACTTCTTATATTACTAACTTAATATGCTTTTACATGCATGGCATTAAATAGTAGGGAAAACAGACTTAGAATAAGCGTTATAGACATTGTGATTTGAATGATTCCCGTTTGCTCCAGGATCCGTGAGGCTCCTGAACTGAGCTTCGAGGAGAGCGAGCGCAGAGCTCTTCTGCTGAAGGAATGGTCCCGATTCAAGCGTTCGCAGCACCTGACGGAGATGCACGAGATGCAGGAGGCGCTGGAGGCCCAGAGACAAGCGCTGGAGGAGCTGAAACTGGAGTCAGAAGAGCTTTATAAAGCTGCCGTTAGTCCCGATACCGACATCTTCCCTTTCCAGCACGACGGCCCCTCTTACACGCCGCCCATTACAAACTACGAGGCCCCAGAAGGCAAATATAACGACATTACGCGAGTCTATACGCAGTGAGGCCGAGTTACGGCTCTCAGAAGGGATACAAGTGTTGTTTTCTGGATCATGACTGACGTCAAAATCATCAGAGAAACGGACTGTGAGAATGAAGAGCTAAATTATCTTTATTATAATGTGTTGTTCTTTGTCTGCTCCATTAACAGGACAAACACGAGGACAAAGAATAAAGATTTTGCAAGTCTTGATGTGGTCTTTAAATCATTTCTTTCACACCTTTATTGGGATATTTAGCTTTATGCCAGTGACTTTTAGATGGTCAGTCACACAATGCAGATATATAATTATCCATTTACATATTAATGTCTGATTTCTGTAGTGCAATAAATAAGATCTCCAGTGAAACAATAAATACCAAACTCTTAAAATGTGTCATAAACTGCAAAATAATGACTTTTGGACTGAAAGAGTTAAAGTCCCCTTGTAGTCAATCATTGTATCCCTTAAAACTCATCTTTGATCACCTAAACAACATTCTTGAAAAAAAAAAAATTCTTCATGCCGTAAAATATCGTAAATGTAACTCGACACTCTTGCCTCATTTAGTATATGCGGCTCTATGAATATGCAAATGAGCCCCGCCTTCACTCCCTCACTCAGAGATCCACTGGTTGATGATCACACGTTGACCTAATTGGTTACAAGGTCGTTTGTGACGTCAGTTTTAAGAAAGAAATACTCAGCAATGCTGTCGATTCATGAATTTACACATGGTTTGTCTTTAAGCATATTAAAAACACCTCAAAACACCTTGATATTCACCACAGATCAGAGTTTGAATGGAAAATAATCAAAACATCGGACATTATCTAATATTTTTGTGCCGTATTGACTATTTCACTTTCATTTTGTTAGTTACATATTCAAGAGTTGCACTAACTTGATCAAGACTGCTTTGCATTTCCTAGTGAGCACCAATAAAATCAGATCTACAGCAGACGTAAAATATTCTACTGTATTGAAATAAGTGTGGAAAGGCTCTATTTTAGCTTCATAAGGTGGTAGGTAACTAAAATAAATAAACCTAACCAAGAAATGTCATTATTTCGGGTCTATATGACTGCCTCAAAACATTCAAATATGTGGGTCAAACTGACCCACGAACATCACAAACGTAATAGGAATTATGCGTATATGTCAAAAACACCCGTTCTTGAAACTTCGCATGCATGTTCATGACCCTAAATGAGAAAAAGTCACAAAATGTCAACTCAAAAATCAAAATGGGTCAAATTGACCCGCAACATAACACTAAGGTTTGTTAAATTATTAATACCTTTATTGGGATATTTAGCTTTATGGCAGTGACTTTTAGGTGGTCAGTGTCAGAATACAGATGCTACATATAATATAATACCCATTTACATATTCATTTCTGATTCCTGTAGCGCAATAAATAAGGGCTCGAGTAAAACAATAAATGCCAAACATTTCATGTCTTAATTTATAAACGCATTTATAGATTTAAAATACTTTAAAACTGCAAAATTATGAAAGAGTTGGGCTTTCTGGATATAAAGCCTATTCGTTAATTACAGATATATTTACTCTCTCATGAAATGCTTTGTTCATTTTATTCAACTTGATCAAGACTTTTTAAGCGAGCACCAGGAAAGTCAGAACAGAAGCGTGAGTCCAGGAGAGGTAGTGTGAGGAGATTCCCAGCGGGACGTTCAGTGCTGGCTTTTTGCATCCTCATAGTCCTGTATGATCTGCATGTGTGTGTTTAAGAGTCCTGTGGTTTGTCCTGGTTGAGCGGGAGATGCCAGTCAGCCGGAGGGGTTTGCCGAAGCTCCCAGACCGGAGTGAACTTTCTCTGCTCAGCGACCCGTCTCCTCTCACTCGCCTGGAGGGTTTCCTGATGATAAGTATGAGACGATGAACACACAGATTAAGAGAAGAGTGGCATATCGGTAACTCCCCGTCCAGTATAAACAGCAATGTGACAGCTGGTTATAACTGGTCAAAAGTTTAGATGTTCTTGAAAGGCGTCTCACCAAGGCTGCATTTATTTGGTCGAATAAAAAATTACAGAAATATTGTGAAATATTACTATTTAAACTAACTGTTTTCTATGTAACTATTTGTTAAAATGTAATTAATTTCTGTGAAAGCTGAATTTCCAGCATCATTACTCCAGTATTTAGTGTGGTTTCCATTCCAGAATACAAACTAAAAAAGGTAATTGCGACTTTTTATCTTGTAATTTTACTTTATTGACTTTATCATTTAATTCTGAACAAGTCAGAATTGTGAGATACGTTCGCAATTACCTATTAAATTGTTTTATTCAATGGCAGAAACAAATGTTCCATTCTTTAATGTCACATGATGCTTCAGAA
This sequence comes from Pimephales promelas, assembly GCF_988280905.1. Lineage (NCBI taxonomy): Eukaryota > Metazoa > Chordata > Actinopteri > Cypriniformes > Leuciscidae > Pimephales > Pimephales promelas. Next base: position 34,033,679 of record NC_142782.1, on the reverse strand, counting down.
ATCATTCTGATTTGCTGCAGTTATCAATTATTACTGATGATAATGATACAATTTACTGCTTAATATTTTTTGTGGATGCCTTTTTACAGGGTTCAATGTTCAAAAGAACAGCCTTTATTTTTTAATAAAAATCTTATTTTGACCAATTGCATGCATTTTTGCTGCATGAAACATAAAATATGAAGCAGGATAACTGTTTTCAACAATGAAAATAATCATAAATGTATCTTGAGCAGCAAATCAGCATATTACAATGATTTCTGAAGGATCATGTGACACTGAAGACTGGAGTAATGATGCTGAAAATTCAGCTTTGATCACAGGAATAAATTACAATTTAACATATATTCAAAAAGAAAACAGCTATTTTACATTGTAAAAAATATTTCACATTTTTACTATATTTTTGATCACATAAACGCAGCCTTGATGAGCAGAAGAGACTTATTTCCACACTTTTGACTGGTAGTGTCAGCTAAAACCCACATCTGTCTCTAGACTCACCTTGGCGTGTGTGCTTTGGGTTTTCTCCCACTCTTTGCAGGTGTAATAGTCTTGTTTCCATTGCTGGCAGTCTGGTGCTTTGCCGTAGGTGTAATATTCATGGAATCTGTTTAATAAACTCTTGCAGTGCTTGAATTCACTCCAGTAGATGTCACAGGAACGTGGTGGCTGTGGCCAAGAATTAAAAATACAAAACAAAAAAAAACAAATATTTAGGGCCAATTAATACAAAAGTCTTGAAGCATTACTGGCAAAACTACAAAACAAACAATAATGGTACTATTTAGTACTGAATGGTTATAATGAATGATTTAGTGGTACTGCCACAGTAAAGGTACAACATTTATGAAGAATGACATGGTAATTCACAACAAAAGTATAGTAGTAGCATTGTATTTGGTATCCATTAATGACTTGGGTTAAGTACCGGTAGTACACTTCATTATGCAAATACACTGACAGTATACAATATTTACTATATGTACAAAACAAACGGAAAACGAGTTACTCAACATTTTCAAATGAAATATAGATATAAACTGATATTAGACTGACCCTCCACTGTGACCCAGCCATACTGCGCGCGCTCTTCTCTGGTGACTTTTGTCAGCGTTTTGGTTTACTCTACTGCCATCTATTGACAATGTGAAAAAAACTGATATTGACCATAAAATTAAATATATTATTATATTTAAAAAATAATGTTCTTATTCTGTTTACGCTTCTGTATTATATGTGTATTGTATGATAATTATCGATAAATGTATTTAATTAGTCATCCGGACTTTTAAGTTGTAGTCGGAAGCGGAAGTGGCACTGTCACCGGCGGTTTGTTCAGGCTACATCGGGATTTTTAGTTATAGCTTCACGTAAAGTAAATCAGTGAGGGGTAAACAATCCCTAATGTCCCAAAAATGCCTTCTGAAAATCTACGCTTTGAAACTTTAGTGGCCCTGAAAAACTCTCCGAAGGGGAAGCTCAAATACAGTCCAGACTGGCTGGAAAAGGGGGAGGTAAACATGTTGACAATTTCAGAAGTGTGTTATTTAGCTCATATCTTAGCATTATGATGCTGTAATCACATTTAATACTAACAAAAATTAACCATGGTGCTTACATTGCTTACATTTTTTGTATGCCTTGGTATCGTTACTCTGTGAAGTACCTTTATGATATCATGGCATAAATATGGTAATTATCATATGTATCAGAATACCATGTTATTATTATACAATACTATCACTGTAAATTGATATTATTATATGATACCATCACTGTAACTACCATGTTATTATTATATGATACTATCACTGTAGCATGATATTGTTATAACATTATCACTGTACCATGCTATTATTTATATGATACTATTACTGTGAATTGATATTATTATATGATACCATCACTGTGCCATGTTATTATTATATGACACTATCACTGTGTAGCCACAGTAACTTTTTGTAAAGGATCTAAATTATAGTTCTTGGTCTGCTAGAGCCAAAAAAAGTACATGTGAATTTCACATTTCACATAAAAGTGAATTTCACATTTTTATCTCACAATTCAGATTTTTTTTTTTTTAGCAAAATAAATAATCACAAGATATATTAAACTCACATTCTGAGAATAAAAGTCAGAATTGTGAGAAAAGAGTTTATTTTAAGATCCACGGTGGAAACAAGCCATATTGACTCAACTAAAGAGAAAAGTCTACAATAAAACCTTAAGTTGTTGTTTTGAAATATTTCATAAAGGAATTAAATGTTAAATAAATGCACCCGAACCATCACTGAAGTCTCATTGGGCGGCTCTTATATTTCTGTTTCTTCATGTGATTTTTATTTCATTCGTCATCTGTTGTTTTGCAGGATGTTCTGGCTGGCTGTATCGAGGTGTCCAGTCTGTCTCCTCTGTCAGGACAGATTCTGAAGAGAATGAGTCCTCGCCCGCTGCTCAAGACCTGCTCTCTGACCTCATGTGTTCGTGACACGAGTCCTGGTCTTTCTGAAGATGCCGCCGCCTGCTGTTCGCTTCCCATCAGCCCCAGACAGGTTTCGTCCCCCAGCTCTCCACCTCCGGCCTCCATCTTCACTGAGGAGGATGAGGAGAAGGTGACGTCTTTGCTTATTTAAGCCACGAAAGGCATGACATAAGTTACTTTTACATTTATTTATCAGGTTTACATAGGTTTATCTTAAAGAGACAGTAACATGACTTTGCAATACAAACTTCCCAAATTGCCCAGGAAAGTATTAGCTAGAACCGGGGTCCGAAATTCATTGAGCACTAAATGCAACTAATACTAACTTAAAAAACCACATGATACTCTGAACCTTGCTAATGTAAGGGAGGATTCAATCGTGAAGTTTATCTGGGATTCCTAAAGGTTTTGTTTTGTTCTCCAGAACTCTACGTGTTAATATTTCTCACATTAATTCACTAATATGGAAATATGTGGCACAAAGTTTTATTTTTGTGACTGCTGCAGACTCATTTTGAGTGACATGTGCCCAATGCCACTGCTTTACAAGGGAAAACCGCTAAATTAATCTGTTGTTACAGGCACTAAATGTATTTTGATGGAAATTATAACAATATACAAGCTAAATGCAGATTGTAAGACCAGTGGGGATATTTCATTCAGTAGGGAAAAAAGTTGATACTATGAAACAACAGTGGAATAATAATCCAAATATGCTCATTTACATATTCATAATTTTGTTTATGGGGTCTACTAGAACTAAAATACATTTACATCATTTATTGTTATTTATTTATGTCATTTATTATGATGTAAACTCTTTATTTTCTTATTATTTACATCGCTGTTGTGTCCGAAATCACCCCCTATAACCTTAAATAGAGCATTATTTGAGGGGACAGACATTTGTAATGATGTCCGAAACCATAGTGGATGTTATCTAGTGCACTTATTCAATCCCACAATGCACTGCAGTAATGAATGCACAACCGATGTACGCATATATCAGCCGATACCGATATCATTCATCCCTAATTTGTTCCTTTTTTGATAATGCGTTACATATTATTAGTTTAATGCTCAACATAATTCTCATAAATATATTGTTCTGTTTCATGCTTGAGTGAAAGAAGTCACATTTTTGGTCATATTGAGGCTCATAAGATTGTAGCACTGCAATGCTGATGGTTTATTTTTCATGTCAGAAAGGAGAGGAAATAAAGGAGGCTCCTGTTGTCAGTCCTGAAGCAAGTGTGAGCTCAACCCCGTCGATCTCCGTCCTGTCACCCAGAGCCACACAGACGGCCGGCTGCATCCGCATGTGTGAGCAGAAACACAAGGCCAGAGCAAAGGTACAACACTTTTCACAAAATCACAATATTACTGTATTTTTGATCAAATAAATGCAGCTTTGGTGAGCATAAGACGCTCCTTTCGCTCAAAACATGACTAACCAGACTCTGGTTGTGTCTGAAATCACTGGTGTGTGTGTGTGTGTGTGTTTTCTCTCACAGATGGAGCTGAGCCTCAGACAGGAGCAACAGGAGCGGCTGGTGGCCACAGTGGCCAACCGGGAGTCTGAGCAGCTCAAGCGCTTCGAGGAGTTCATGGAGCTCAAGCAGAGACAGGAACACCAGAGTATGAGAGATATGATGGAGAAAGAGTATGTGACCCCTGATCTGATGCATTCATTACTTATTTAGTCCACGTGTTTGAGTCATGTACAGGATTCGTTTTAATTGGTGTTTTGTGTTCGAAGGACGCAGGAGAGTATCGGCCGGCAAGAGAAGCTGCGAGAGGAGCACAGACACAGAATGAAAGTAAGATTATTAGGATTTGGTTGATATTATCGACAGCATCTAAAAAAATTTAGACGTCAGATTTCAAGTAAACAAAAAGTATGATTAAACCGGTTAAAAAGCGGAAGTTTAAAATTCCATGATCAATAATTCATAGCAACATATACTTCATACATTTCAACTTTAAAACATTAACCCCCGGTTTCACAGACAAGGCTAAAAAACATTAGTGAGCTGTTTTAACTGAAAGCAACTTGCACTGACTTATCTGAAAATATATCAGTGCCATTGTTTTGTCTCAATGCACACCAGTAATGTTATTTTCTAATGCATGTAGAATTGGACTTGGTGCTTGAAACCCAATGCACAGGACAATAGTGACAGCAGATTAAAAGCTGAAAATACAGAATTATATTTAGACGAATATGCTTGCCACTAATGTCTGCCACTTTTTAATGGTAACATTAGACATTTGGCATTATCAGGAGCCACAATTCAATGTATAGTAGTTTAATGTAGTACTGACTCTGAAAACTAGATTTTTTTCACACACAGTAATTTTATTTTGGATGAACTATTCATACTATCCACGCAGTGTTGGGTAAGTTACTCTAAAAAAGTAATTAATTACTAGTTACTAATTACCTCTTCAATAATGTTATTAGATTATCTCATATTAACAATGTTATTAGATTACCAATGCTATTAGATACTCTCTCTAAAAATGTTTTAATTACTTTTAATTACTAATTACTTTCAAAATCCCATTTCAATCTCAACCAGCCGAATAATACAAGAATAGACATGAATCTGTTTTAATTCTTTCAAATAAATACTATAAAATTGCATGAATTATCCTTAAACTGTCCAAGGTGGAGAAGGTTACATTATAAAAACATACTTTTGAACATCAGACAATACATTTTGATGTTAAACCCACTATTGTTTTGTGTCTGATCGCGTGACATTTCACACTTTTTTCATACATATTTTACAAGACGGCTAATTCATACGAATTTGTACGAGTGCGGTCGTAATATTTAGACACCCCATAAAATGCACACGAATCGCTGTGAGATCGGATTGATCTATACACAGTATTTACCTCAATTACATCAGAAGTAACTGTAATTAAATTACAGATAAATGAAGAGTAATGCCTTACTTTACATTTTCAAGGGAAAAGTAATTAAATTACAGTAACTAATTACTACACCCAACACTGTATCCACGTTACATATTGTTGCATTTTTGCTTTGCGATATATTGTGACACGATATATTTACACCTTTAGTAAATAGCAATACCTGTTGGGTTTTTTGTGTTGCAGATCCTGAACCTGCGGCTGCGTGAGATGGAGCAGCAGCGTCTCCGTGAGGCGGAGCTCGAGCGCCAGCGGCAGGTGGAGGGCAGGGAGCGTCACAGAGCCATTAATGCAATCCAGGAGGAAGTGCTACAACTCAACCAGCTCCTACAGCCACGCCCCTCCACAAACACAGACTCCGCCCTTGACCACACCCCCTACATCACCCGTGGCAACCAGCTGTGCTCACAGGTGTCAGATGTGGTGCCGGCCTCCGCAGACGTGAGTCGACACACAGTGCTGATCAGTTTTGGGGTCAAATTACTTTTTAAAAGTAATGTATTACAATATTGCGTTACTTCCCAAAAAAAGAAACTAATTGCATTACTTAGGGTGCTTTCACACTGGCAGTTTATTTCGGATCGGGGCACGGTTCGCATGACTTGGGATTCAGGTGCGCACTGGGGTACCGAACCCGAGACTACTTGGAAGTGGTGCACTCGAACCTTGACTCGGGTGCGCACTTCTTCAGGAAGTAAAGTAACCCGCACATGCGTTTTAGCTGATTATGATGTATTTAGTTAAATAAAACACTTTTCTGTTTTCTATTATGCACCTTGCGCGTTTGGGATGACGTAAAATGCCATTCTGGATTAAAGAACAATAGGATACAGGAGAAGGAAGTTCAACTCTCATATTTCTAAATCTAATCTAAAGTCATTTTTGCTTATTAGTATGGTTGAATTAGATCATGGAAGGTCAGCAGCAGAACAAGTGAGAAAAAATACATATAGTGTATTTGTGTAATTTAATATAGTTAATTATAAATAATTGCATTATTTTTATTCATTTTGAGGAATGCTGATTTTTTGGTGGCAGTGAAATGAGTAAATGCGTTCACATTTAGTCTAGAATTAAAATAAACATCATGTTTACACACACACACACACACAATGCCTCCTCACTTTATTTCTCTCAACATGTTGACAGAAGAACTGTCAGTCAATAAATGTGAAACCATAACTACCGTTACTTATTAAGTAGGGCTGTGCAAAAGTTAATTGCGATTAATCGCATCCAAAATAAAAGTCTGTTTTACATAATATATTTGAGTGTGCTGTATATAATTATTTTGTATATATAAATACCTATGCATGCATGTATATATTTTTAGAATTAATTGCGCTTAAATTTTGTATATATATATAAATACATAATCTATATTATATAAATATAAATATTTTATATAGGAATAACACATTTTCTTAAACATATACATGCATGTGTGTGTATTTATATATACAAAATAATTATATACAGCACACACAAATATACTATGTAAACACAGACTTTTATTTTGGATGCGATTAATCGCAATTAACTTTTGCACAGCCCTATTATTAAGTAAAGATGTTAAATGGTGGCGGTATGGAGCTGTAACTTATGCAATTTATATTATTAATATTGTCTGGTTTTTAAATTTGTTGTATGTTAATTGTATACTGACGGCAGCATGGGTGATGGCCCAAGACAAATTTCCCTTAGTGGGACAATAAAGGTTTTACTTACTTACTTATTCGAAAAAGTAACTTGGATAATTTGTTGTAAATTGTAAAAAAGTAATCCGTTACTTTTTTTTGTTGTAATCTGATTACGTAACTCAAGTCACTCGTAATGAGTTACCCCAACACTTGCTAATATATATGTCTTATATTCAATTCCAGTCGCTTTGGATAACCGTGTCTGCTAAACGCATCACTGTAACATGTAAATTGTTCTCAGGGTCAGTTTCTGAGCGTGGAGGATTTGATTGTGGCGGAGCGAGCGCTACAGGAAATGAGGTCATTGGTCCGAGGCCTGCAGGAAGAGGTGACACAGGCTGCTGAGAGGAAGAAGAGAGAACAGGAGCAAGAGGAGGAGGAGAAGAAGAAGCAGGCTGAGCTGAAAGCCCAGCAAGAGGAGCAAAAGAAAAATGCTGCAATGTCCACTATAGAGAAAACCAAAAGAGAAGGTGAGGGAGCAAGAGATCATGCATGTAAAAGTTCATCATGCAAATATTTGTGGACATGAAATGAAATGCACACTTATCTACAGTGATGTGAATAAGTTTTTGCCCCCATGCTAAAGTTGCCTAAAAAGAGGAATAAAAAAATCATCTTTTGGGTGTTGATCTTAATGCCTTAATTAGAAAAATGAGGAAAACTCCAACCTTTAAGGACACCAATTTTCTTTGTGAATGAATAATGTATTATAAATAAATAAATGTTTTCCTTAAAATACAGGGTGCATAAGTCAGGGCACCCCTATGTTAAATTCCCATAGAGTCAGGCAGATTTTTATTTTTAAAAGCCAGTTATTTCATGGATCCAGGATAATATGCATCCTGATAAAGTTCCCTTGGCCTTTGGAATTAAAATATCCCCACATCATCACACACCATTCACCATGCCTTGAGATTGGCATGGTTTTACTTCAGTTAGCTGGTTTGATTTGCATTGAAAGATGATCTTATGGAAAGTACCCCATGCCAATCTCTAGGTGTGGTGGAAGGTGTGTGATGATGTGGGGATATTTTAATCCCAAAGGCCAAGGGAACTTTATCAGGATGCATATTATCCTGGATCCATGAAATAACTGGCTTTTAAAAATAAAAATCTGCCTGACTCTATGGGAATTTAACATAGGGGTGCAGTGACTTATGCACCCTGTATTTTAAGGAAAAACATTTATTTATTTATGATACATTATTCATTCACAAAGAAAATTTGTGTCCTTAAAGGTTGGAGTTTTCCTCATTTTTCTAATTAAGGCATTAAGATCAATATCCAAAAGATCAATATCCCTTTTTAGGCAACTTTAGCATGGGTGTCCAAACTTATTCACACCACTGTATTTTGTACGTTATAGATATGAATGATTCATCCATGTCCGTTTTGTTTATAAAATATATACTTTTAGACCTCGTAATCAAACTTGAACTTCAAATGAAAATGACAGATGCTACAACCTTTAATGGCATTCAAACGCTGAGGCGTGTGCCTGCAAAACTTATATACTGTATATACTAGACAAAATAATAAATACAATATGGCTATACAGTACTATACAAATAAATGACTTGTTTTTCCTCTCCTCTGCAGGTTTGCAGACAGGAGCAGATGACAGCACTTTACAATGGTACAGAGCGTTGCAGGAATCGGCCAACCAGTGCGCTCAGGCTTCTGAAGACCTCAGCAAAGCCAAAGACACGCAGGTCAGCTCGCAGGAGCATCTCATTGGATAATGGATACTGTGTGCCGTTGTACTGTATAACTATCTTCCCCTTCTGGGTTTTATATTATGAATGTGTGCAGATGAAGAAATTAAAAATGGAGCTCCAAAAGGCTGCAACCACACCCGTGAGCCAGATCGCAAACAGCTCAGGTGAACAAATTATTCATTTTTTACTGAAAACACCTTGCATTTAGCTGAAAATGATGTTTATTTATTAATCAAATCGATTGAATAATCAACACTGAGTTGTACACAAACATATCGATTAATCGCGATTAATCACATCCAAAATAAAAGTTTGTGTTTACATAATATATGTGTGTGCAGTTCGTATAATTATTTTGTATATATAAATACACACACATGCATGTATATATTTAAGAAATAGTTGCATGGATATACTTTATGTATATTTCTACAATTATAATATTATACATAAATATAAATATTTGATATATTTATAACACATTTTCTTAAATATATACATGCATGTGTGTGTATTTATATATACAAAATTATTATACACACTAGACACACACATATTATGTAAACACAAACTTTTATTTTGGATGCGATTAATCGTTTCACAGCCCTACTTTCTGATAGAAGGTGCAATACAAATAAAGTTTAGTCAAGTTTTGATCATGCATCAGCTGAAAACATTATATAGTAAAATCGATATTGTGAGATTTAACTCTTCCACCGCCAGCATTTTTAAAAATGAAATAAAAAGTTCCCCGCAACCGCCAACGTTTTTGATAATTTTCTCACAAAAAATGTCGTGTCCCCCAGAATATTTTGTTGTGTGAATATCTGAACATACAATGTATAAAAAGAAAGAAGGTTCTGCTTTTAAACAGAACCATCTTATTCAAGCTTCATGCCTTATTTTTTTATCAACACTTGAATTGTGGGTGAGTTTAATAAAAAAGCAACATTTTGAACCAAAAAGTGCATAAGCAATGCTTTTATCGCTTGTTTCTGCTTCTTTTTTTGCTTGTTTGTAGCTTCTGTGGCATTATGTCATAGCGCCCCCTACCGTATAACAGTGAAAGCCGGAAATTTCGACGGCGTGTAAAGAGTAAAGAATCGATATTGGTTCATCTACCTGAAAATCAGTTAAAAGGAGAGATCGCATCTCTAGCATCCACACACACAGCTGACATGTTTCTCCGTTGTAGCTTCTCCATGTTGAAATACACAGTGCGAATGGAGAATATTAAGTGCTAATTATTCTACTGGGCTTTTAAATGCTTGAATCTGATTGGTTGTTGGATGTTCTAACATGTGCAGTTATTTTCAAGAAAAACCAAAATCATTTGTTTGCATTTCCACTGAATATTTTATACCGTTACTTTTCTTTAAATGTGGTTTGCATGTGCGTAGGTTCCCCGCTGAAGGAGGCCTTTGAGAAGATCGATAAGCTGTTGTCGGGACGTCCAGTGGTGACGGCTGGAAAGAGTGTGTCGACGTCGCAGCATCCGCAGGGTCTGGAGTTTGTCAGTTACAGACTGGCGGAAAAGTTTGTGGTAAGGCAGGTTTTTACACAGAGCGAGTAGATTTTTGAAGGCAAATAAAGTTGATTTTAATAATGCATTTGCAGAAACAAGGCGAAGAGGAGGTGGCGTCCAATCATTCGGCAGCGTTCCCCATCGCCGCTGTGGCGTCAGGAATAATTGAAATGCATCCTAAAATTGGGGACCTTATACTCGCCCACCTCCACAAGAAGTGCCCGTATGCTGTGCCACACTACCCACCCATGGAGCGTGGCACATCTGTGGAGGATTACCAGAGGTAAGAGGATTGCTCGATCAGCTGGATCTACTGAAAGTTGTGGCTAAAAATGTTATACAATAAAATTAACGGGCCGTTCACACAGAGTGTGTTTTTGCATCTGCTGCATTGGTGTTTAGTTGTTTGTCCATGCATCATCTTTGATGCGTGAGCTATGGATACCCCTTTTAATGCATAACATGGGTCTAAAAAGACCCGTATTCATTTTTTCTATGTTATTTAATGCATGGCTGGACTTTTCTTTTTATCTTTTGAGATCAATACAAGAACGGTCCCTAAATGAAGATAGCCTTGTTAAAACCAAAACGTCATAGACAAATCATTTCCTGAGGGGCGTCACCAACGGAAATCGCGGGTAGACCTAAAACCAATCAGAGCGATGAAGGAGATGACGTATGCAGAATGTTGTTCTTTGCTCGGTTTTTAACAAAAAGGAAACGTTCAAATCGCTTAAAACAGACGCGATAGCTGATTCGAACGAGTGATGTTCGATGGCGGCATCCATCTTTGTAATGTAGGCTAAAAAACCTGCTTCAAAATCCCAGCGCTATCGTCATCGTGTAAAGCCCGTCCCAACGTTTCTGATTAGTGCCTCGATTTCGACGGATTGGAAATGGGCTCTTGCCAGAGGAAATCTAAATTTGCCGGAAGTTAAACTTTGATTTCTGTATTTGATTTGCATATTGTAAGGGTGGTTTCACTACAGTGGTTCAGGCCGGATGACTAAAGACCTTATGGGTAAAAAATACATTTGAAATGCTTGACCAGCGATATATTGTTAGTGAACATCCTGACACTTTAAAGCAATATCTAGGCCGTTTACACCTGGTGTTAAGACGCGTTTTTGTCTCGAATCACAAGTAGACGAGGGAGACGCATAACCGTTTACTCCTGCTGTTTTAAAGACATTCAAACGGACCAATCAGCAGATTACAGCTCCCCCACTGTTCATAAGGTGCGATAATTAGCAGGTCTTGATCACCATTGGCACCTCTGAGCTTTCAGGAATTACAAATGTCCCTTTTGGTAAAAAAGAGGGGGTTGGAAGAGGAAAACGAATGTCTTTGTTGATTTTTCCCTCCATTTGGATCACACAGTTTCAACATAAACTGATGATGCATATTATTCAGGAATACAACAGTCATGGCATAGTGGATTATTAACTTTTTGCATTTGATTTTATTTAAATAATCATGTTTTCAAAACGCATTGATTCGTATTTTTTAGAATCAGCATAAATGTGGAAAACAATTGAAAAAATTTAACTGTTGAACAAGCAAAATATTCAATTAGTTTAAATGTGTTAGATTAAATCAATTGAAACTATTACAGAAATTTCATTTTTGTATGACTGACAAATATGCATCAGTTTGTTTATGTTAAAACTGTGTCCAAATGGATATCTAATATCTAAATCTTAATATTTTTTGAAGTGTAAAGCATTATGATTGTACCTTTCCCATCAGGATTCTGGGATACCGTGTGGACAACTCCAAAGTGGAAGGGCCGGACAGCTTCCTGAAGAGAATGTCTGGGATGATTCGTCTCTATGCGGCGATAATCCAGATGAGATGGCCTTACACTGGCAAACAAGGGGTTAGTCATGTTCATTTACATGCATTAACCCTCTAAAGCTTCAATTATGAAATAATAGTCAAATGGAACAATTTATTGAACCTTTAGACAAATATTTTTTTTAAAGTCTGCATATGTATTTTACATTGAGTATCAGATTTGATACATCAGGTGAAAATATTAAACTCACACTCGAAGAGGAAAAAAAAACACCTCAGTTTTATTCAATCATATCTTTATAACAGTCTAGCAGATACTTATGTAATATGCATATAAATATATTTGGCAATAATATGTCTTAGTAAGAATATATTTAAATGTTTAGTATGATCAAAGCTCTGTAGATTTAAATCTTATAATGCAATGCAATACAATGATGATTGAGATGATTTCCGATGACCACATTTGATACTCATGATTTTTCTAATAAATCATGTATAGATAATAAATGAAATCTAAGTTTCTTCAATCCAGTAAGTGTTTGTACAATTATAATAATACATTTATTTGCTTCAAAAAAGGTCCAATCAATCAGGCGACTTGTTTATCAGTAAAGTTCTGATCAAGTTGATCATTTCAGGGTGTCAAACTCAGTTCCCTGCTTCAACACACACACACTTGCAGTTTTCAAATGAGCCTGAAGGACTTGATTAGCTGATCAGGTGTGCTTAATTAGGGTTGAAGCTAAACTCTGCAGGGTTGTGGCCCTCCAGGAACTCCAGGAGTTTGACACAAGGCTTTAGAAATATGAATATGCTTTATAGGGTCAATATTACCATAGAGAATGATTCTGTATGCGACGGTCATATGTATGAATGTGAATATGTAATATAAGCTTGTCTCTGTTGACAGCCTCATCCTCACGGCTTGAGTCACGGCTGGCGCTGGCTGGCCCAGATCCTCAACATGGAGCCGATCGCTGACATCACGGCAACTATCCTCTTCGACTTCCTGGAGGTAAATTTGTCTTCCTATTGCAAACGAATTGTTTTTTATTATCATCCGCACTTAATATTTTTTGGCATGTGCATCTCTTTAGGTCTGTGGAAATGCCCTAATGAAACAATATCGCGGCCAGTTCTGGAAACTGATATTGCTTATTATCGAGGAATACTTCCCAAGGTATTTATACATGTCTTTTTTAGACTTTTCCATATTATACTTTGAATGTGTTGTTTTATTGCCTTATACATGCAAAATAAACCTGATATATATCATTCATCCATTAATTAACCTAAAATCAGGTGCAAGCCCTAAAAATTACTTTTCCTGCCATTGGCTGATGACTTAAGGAAATGTACTTGCTATAAATATGTTTTACCGGCCATGAAACAGGAATTTATGACCATTGAAGATTCACAATTCTCTATTCTAATTTCAAGACCACAGCTAAAACTACTAGCCTAACTAATATACATTTATTAAAGACAACAAATAATTAGATTGCAAGCAAAAGCACAATAAAACAAAAATACAAATGCAATAAGCAGGGCTTTTAAGGTTTTTCCGGTAGATTTCAGGTACAGAGAAATTGAATATGTAAGCAATCAAATGTAAAATGACCCTTCACTGTATAAATTAAACATCCTTGTTAAAGTTAAAAAGGTTATTTAATCAAGAGCAGTGAGTATTCTTTTATTTGTCCTTTGTTGTTTGATTAACATTATAAACACGGACAGCATCAGGAAAATTAGGCTACTGTCACTTTAAGAACGAATACACTGATGCTGACACACGTTTACTTTTTTTAACTGTTTACGTTCACTTAAAGGGTTAGTTCACCCAAAAATGAAAATGATGTCATTAATGACTCTCCCTCATGTCGTCCCAACCCCATCGGACCTCCGTTCATCTTCAGATATTTTAGATTAAGTCCGAGAGCTTTCTATCCCTCCATTGTAAATGTGTGTACGGTATACTGTCCTTGTCCAGAAAGGAAATAAAGACATCATCAAAGTAGTCATGTGACATCAGTGGGTTAGTTACAATGTTTTGAAGCATCGAAAATACATTTTGGTCTTGAAAATACAATTTTAGGCCCTGAAGAAATGTGTCTTTGTGATTATTAAATACTCAAAAACAAATATTAATACCAGGGGCGAGTTGCATAAACAACTGTAAGACTAGTCTTACAAAGTTAGTTACATTAAAACGTACTTTGGTCTAATTTGATACCGAACCGTAAGACTGATTACCCCCAACTAACTGCTAGTTGGTCATACTAGTTCTTGGCTATGTTTATCCAACTGGCCCCTGGTGTAAACTGCTCACTTATTGATTAAACTAAACCTTTTTATTCCCTCAGAATTGAAGCGGTCACCAGCATTGGTCAGATGGGCTCGGTAACCAGACTCAAACAGTTTCTAGAGGTGAGTGTCATCTTATATTCATCTTTATTCATGAGGGAGAGTAATTACTGACAGAGTTTTCATTTTGGGGTGAACTATCCCTTTAATAACTAATGCACACTGACTTTTGTACTTTCTCTGACCCAGGCGTCTTTACGAACCAAGCAGATTGCGCCTCCCCAGAGCGAGCTGGGCTCTGCCTTCTTCAGGTCCTGAGGGATGGAAGTGTGTGGAAATATTATAACCTTAACTATTCTAACGCTAACACTGAAGCGAAGTACTAGCAATGGACACACGTGTTCATGTAAGAGTAGAGGATTCGTTTAATAGAGCATCATGCCATCCTAACTTTAAGTTTGTTTTCATTTATCTGAGCATGTAATTATATGATGTTCAAATACATGTGGGTGTCTCAATATATCCAGTCAATCTCAAATTCATGAAAATAATCCCCCAACCCAAGTTTATTATCTGTTTTAGACTAATGATTGTTAACTGTAATCAGTTTCCCCTAATTTTTGGACTATGATGGAGTGTAATATAAGATGAAATGCACTGTATATTGATGTGGATATTTATGAATTTATATGGCATTAGGATTAAACAATTACACCAAGTGTATTATGAGTGTGGATCAGTAAAAGCACCAATTAATACCTCAAAACATCACAAAGTTCATCAGATCCATTTCTATTAATTACGTCAGCTCGATATGGTAGATTGTTTTCCGCGAGGGAATAAAAAAAATTTAATTGCATTTATTTTCAAATCTCACAATTCTGCTTTTTTTAATCCTCAGAATTGTTTATATATCATTACATTCTATTTTTTTTCTCAGAACAGTTAAATACAGCTCAGCTTATAAACAATATGACAATTAAATAAAAAACATTAAACACATGTCTAAAACTTAAATTAAACCTTAATAGAACTGCAACCAAAAACCTCCAAACAACGCCATTATTTCAATTTAACTTAAACAAAAAATAAAGTTGAATATTGTATCCATTGTATTTTATGAACACACATGATGGGGACCATTAAAACGTGCCGGACGTGCTGTTAATGAATGAATGAATGAGGCGCTTATAGCTATATAGCCGAAAGCATATAGCTAATTTATATAGCGCTTTCATTAATAATTAACTAATTCATCCCGCCTTTAGAGGGCGCTGTCATTTACGTGGTGATGTCTATTTCAGCTGTAGGAACTTAGCGATGCAGTTTGCTAATTCGCTTATAAAAACATTTTTTTAATCCATGTTATAAATAAACGTGTTTTAAAGCTTTTAAACGAGAAACACGAGTTATTTTGAATGAATTATTATATGAATGAATGAGGCGCTTATAGCTATATAGCTGAAAGCATATAGCTAATTTATATAGCGCTTTCATTAATAATTAACTAATTCATCCCGCCTTTAGAGGGCGCTGTCATTTACGTGGTGATGTCTATTTCAGCTGTAGGAACTTAGCGATGCAGTTTGCTAATTCGCTTATAAAAACATTTTTTTAATCCATGTTATAAATAAACGTGTTTTAAAGCTTTTACACGAGAAACACGAGTTATTTTCGCTCGTGTCAGTGGCGGGAAGTCTCTCTGAGGATGTTTCTTCCAGTCATGTTTCGCGCCGCGCGGTGTGTTGATGTTGTTGTTGTTGTGTCGCTGTTGTTGTGTGCGAGGGCTCGGTTCGGTCTCGGGTGTTCGGGACTGATGCTGTGCCGGTCCTGCGGGCACGAGGTGGCGGAAGACACGGATCTGAGGTACGAGCCCAGTCGCCTGGCTCTGTCACACCGGAACGACACGGTGATCGCAGGGAAGCGCGTCTCGGTTCAGCTCTTCGAGAATCCGCAAGGCTTCCAGTTTGAAGTCGTGACTTTTAAGCGAGCAGATGTTCTGAAGCACTGGCCGGCGGACAGCCACTTCTCCTGGTTCCCCGGTCACTCGTGGACCGTCGCCTCCTGCCCGCGGTGCAAAACACACCTAGGTGCGTGTTCCGTGTTTAAAACTGTATACAAGTGTATAACGTTATACAACTTTATAAGTAATTAGGTAAATGAAACAACATTAGCAGTTTTGTTCTTTGAGATTTTTTTTAGTACAATACTTAAAAATGATGCCATGTGTAAGAAAATATCTTTATAAATAATTCAGTAATGAATCATAGCCTAAGTAGTTTTGTTCTGAGATTATATAGATGGATAGATATAGATATATAGACTGGTTTATGATTATAAATATGCAATCAACTTGATTAATGTTGAGAAAACACTTGTTAAAAGTGAAACGTGTAAATCCAGTGATCAAATGCAGTGTTTTCAGTGACTAATATGGTCTGTGTGTGAAACTCCTGAGCTTCTGAACACCAAGACATAAGTGACATTTTTAGAAAGTTAAAGTAGAATCAATGGATAATTTACTGCCATTGTGAGAATAACATCAAACCATCTATTGGAAAACTGTAGCAACTGATCTAATTATGAGTAATTTTTGTAATCTGATTGTAATCCAGATTACATGTAATCACTGTACACACGTATACAGGTGAAATTTCGGAAAATTAGAATATGGTGCAAAAGTTCATTTATTTCAGTAACTCAACTTAAAGGTAAAACTACAACGCATTCTCACCCCAAGGCGTCACCTTTGACCATGCTTCAATATTTGACGTTTTAGGCGCCCTTTAGCGTCACTTACATGACGCGATCCTACGGCGTCATCTTATATAGACTCGTATGCAAAGATTTTTCAAGGAACAAGGGCTTGAAATATCTCACTTTGCATGTAATGAGTCTATATAATATATATTAGTTTCACCTTCACCAGTTATTGAAATAAATGAACTTTTGCACTATATTCTAATTTTGTTTCACCTGTAAAGTTCTGGTTTAATTTGTAGTGGGTTACTCATTCCAAATGACACATTTAAGGTAACATTTATTTTTTACAGTAATAACTTTAAAAACAAGAATTAAACAACTTCTCTTATACGTTTAACCTGAAATCTCAGTGCAAGTGTGTAATGATGTGATGCCTCCTCTTGGATAAGGTTGGGCGTTTCAGCCCAGCGACTGGCCCAGGACGGTGAACCGAGAAGAGTTCGACGCGTCGGACCAGACGTTTGTGGCGCTCATAATCGACAGACTTCTGCAGGAACACTTCGCATCGACACTGCTGATGACACCCAAATCTTTCAGAAGTTGACCATTAGCCAGACCACAATTTATACTTTTTAATAAAGAGATTTATATGGGAATCAAGACTAGAATGCCTGGTTTTGTTTTTGACCTGTGTGAAATGAAAATACCTATTGACATAAATAAAATAAAAAATAAAAACCTTCATTGCAGTTTCTTTGCAACTGGATGAATCCCAAACAGTGTTTTATTGAGCAAAACCAACTGAACAGTTATAAGTGTCTTACGGTAACACAACCACTACACAAATTATGTGAATAAGAAGGGGAAAGAGTTACAAGCATGATTTCTTTTATTTTTTTTTTGGAAGATTTTATTTTCTTTATCAAAAATGTTATCCATTTCAAATCTGGTGAATGTCTGTAAAACAAGACAAGATAAAAACCAAAGACTCAATGATGGTGTCCACATCCCCCTCTTTCCTCAGCCCTCCTGAACTGACATGGTTACAAGAGGACCAACTACTGATGTCTAAACGTGAAGGGTTTACACACCGAGAATAAAGTAACAAAACGGTGGAGAACGCTAGAGCTAGCGGATCACTGCGCACCATGGCTTCTGTTCAATTAACCACACAAAACTTTAACAGGAAGAAAAATAATACATATTTGTACATATATATTTATAAAAAAAAAAAAACCAAAACAAAACAGAAAACACTATTCGCAAGTCTACTCCAGACGGCGTGCAGCCAATAACTACAGTGTTTTGCTTTTTACCTCGAAATGCGTTTGGAAATTGAGATGGTAGATGCCATGTCGGCAAGGTTTGCAGTCATTTTATTGTGAGTCTGGGACTTCAACATGGCAAGTTCAGGATAGAGGAAAGATGGAGCTCAAAACCAAAAAACAATCTGAAGAGGAAAAAGAAGCATCTTGCTCCCCAAAAATAACAAAAAAGCCAAAGAAGCAATTTGGAAACGACTGGGAAATGTGGATAATATTCCTCTAATTCAGCTTCAGTCATCCTCGCCATCATCATCCTGAAACACCACAATACATGAATTAGAGGCCTTTCATTTGAGGTGCATGTATATAGAAATGTATAGGCATGTGTGTATACTATATATATATATATGAAACTCAAATTTGAATATGGTGCAAAAGTTAATTTATTTCAGTAATTCAAATCAAAAGGTGAAACTAATATATTTAGTGTATATATATAACTATTTACATATGCATCATCAATACTTTTCAGAGGGATAACATTTCTGTAATTAAACTCCTATTTAATTTTTTTATTTTTTTTCCCCCAACTTCATGTAACTCAAATTTTCTGAGATTTTATATTTGGGGTTTTCATAAGCTATAACACAATCATCAAAGTAATAAATAATAAGTTTGTTGATTAATACTAAAAAAAGTTTTTTTTTAAATAAATAACTTTCAAACATTTTAAGAGTGCATTTATAAGTGTTCTTATGTGTGTGTGTGTGTGTGTGTGTGTGTGTGTTTATATATATATATATATATATAACAGAGCAACATACCTCCCCATCATCATCATCATCTTCCTCTCCGTCATCTTCCCCCTCTTCATCAATATCATCCAGGCCTTCCTCATCTTCCTCCTCATCCTCTCCCTCCTCATCCTCCATGTCTGGGACCTGCATTAAGTTGATAAATAAGTCAAGATTTGAAATGCAAATTATTTACTCTATAATTTCCAATCAACTGCAATAAAAAAGGAGGAACTGTCCAGTAGCATAATTTAACAAGCTGGAATGGAAAGTTAGGCAAAAATAATTGCATTTTCCCATCAGTATGTGGCTGTTGTTCCAGTCTCACCAAATAGTACTGTAGGGGATTGGGCCAGATGTCGTCTTTAATGACTTCGCCCAACTCGTCCGCCCCTGAATCGGCGTGATCGGTGAACCAGGTGAAGAAACTCTCGGGCTCTTCGTGTTGCCTCTTCTTGCCCGCTTTACTCTGTGTCTGACTGGCCCGACTTGTGAGGTCCTGCGAAAGAATAAAGGTTTCACATAAAAACTCTGCATTCTTTGTCAAATAGTTGTACGATTCGGAGTTAACAAACATCCATCCATACTTTTCCTGGTTTCCATTTGATCTCTGTTGACTTTGAGGTTGGGTCTCCACTTTCGTTCAGGTGAATTTCTTTGGAAAGGACTTTGTTCTCGAAATACATGTTTTCGTCGAAATACTAAAACGAAACGGCGAAATGGTGAGTTGTGAAAACGAAAACTCTAAGCCACAAAAACATAAATCACACTTTTTTAAGCACTTACAAAATCTATTCTGTAGCCGGATTTGATGTCTTCAAACTCTGTCACCTCTACTCTGGTCAGATAATGAAGCGCTTCCTCGTCCTCCTCCCCAAGAAGAGCGGAGACTACACAAATCAAGCCGCGTTACATTAGACAGCTCGGATACACAGCGTGAACCAAGTTCAAGGGTTTGCACGGGATCTTACCTTGTGGGTGGTTGACAAATGTTGTGACCCAAAAGTTGGGGATTTTGGCGATGAGTTCTGACCTCTTCTGGAAGAACGGCTGGCGAAGTTTGTTGTATTTCTGTTCAACTTTGAGAATTTCCTCACTCGCCTGCTCATTAAGTCTGGACAAGATCAGGAAAAAAAAGTTACATCCATTCACAAGCGTTACTTATTTGTTACTTAAAGCGTAGATGATGCATTCAATGAAGCTCAACATACCTGTCAATTTCATTCTGTACTTCATCAATGTGCTCGATGGCTTCTTGTTGTTCTTTTTCTAAACAATGTTCAAGAAAAAAACTATGTAAAGAATAATAAAAAAAGTGCAATTACAAGCATATTTGTGCATAATTTCTTAAAAACAAAAGCAACGTTATGATTAAATAACGGTACATTTGTGTGACGCGAAAACAATCCAATGCATTGAACTGAGAGGCAGCCGCGCAGAAGCCGCGTGGTTTAAATGTGCACAGAATCGCTCGCGCTGCACCTGCTTCCGTCGCGAGCACAAAATCGTACGAGCGTGTAAAGTCGCTTCGGCGTTCATTTCCATTATCATTCACCATTTAAAGTCCACAAACAACCATTAGTCTGTGCTACATCATGGCGGAGACGTGGCTAGGCTAACGTTAAGCTAAAGCACAACAACAATAAAGCAGCGCGCGGACGCTTCCGTTCCGCATGTTCCACGCTGTTCAACTGCACGCGTTTCTTCGAAAATTCCATTCGCGAGTAACACAAATAAGCTCCCGCGCTTAGAATTAGATTTTTTCAAATAACGGTTTTTGTTTGTGTTCAAATGGTGCTTTGTGGCGCGCTTAGCTCGCGCACGGCCAGAAATCAAACATGGCCTCCGCTACCGGCTGCTGCCGTTCCTCCGAGAACATCCAACCGGACCCACGGCCAATCACAAGCACTGCACCCCGCACTGTCTACAGGAACGAGTCATACGCGAGCCGCTGCTAATAAACTAGCGAAAATAACGAATAAAACCCCTTTGGGGAGAGAATAGAAACTGAAAATGGCCGCCGATCGTTCTTTCTTACCCGAGGTCTCGTCGCCTCCGTCGTGGTTCGAGTTCAGTTCCTTTTTACTGACTTTAGCCGCTGAAGCAGACATGATTTCACTGATCACGACGAGAGGAGTTTTCAGTGAGAATCAAGCGATTTTTAAACTCGTTGAGGTAGAAGATCGTCCTCCTTGAAGTCGGTTTCTGGAGACTATGATAGGACAGGAACAGAACTGAGTGAGCCCGCGCTGCTCCACACACACAAACTTACGGCGAGGGAACGAACGCAGATTCTCACGCGCTCTCTTTCGGACAGAACGCGCCCCTCACGAGCTCGAAAAATCAACTCCGCCCCTTCCAGAACAACCCGCCGAGCTCGACGTGAGTCCCCGGATCTGCGTTCTGATTGGACGGTGGGACAAGGGGGCGGGGCTTTGCTTGGAACCGCCACAAAAAGGGCGGCATTTCAACGAAGCTCTCATAACATGTCATCCGAATGTATTTAAAATGGTTCTGACACAACACACAACACCGCAATTAAACACACATGACATTGTTTATATAATGTTGTTTGTTAAAAATATGTAAATGGACCCTAATTCCTGTAGCTTTAACAATAGAGTGGCACAAGGAACGCCAAGGTCATGGGTTAGATTTATATGAAAGCATTAATTAAAAGTGTCTGCCAGGTAGTTCACAGGATATAGAGCATGTAATTATTTATAATTACGTGCTCATGGTCATATTTCAGGTCTATAACTTCTCTCTCTATCACTTCTCCACTGTCATGTCAAATAAAGGCGAAAGGGAAAAGGCAAAAGTTTATACGTTTTTATGTTGTGTTGTGACATTTTAGGGAGTGTAGTTTTTGTTTTGTTTTTTTACACTAGTGTAGATAGAAATGGACTACAAACCCACAAAACTGTTAACTTTTAACCTAAAGGCCCTCCCATTTTCAAAGGCCTCTTGCCCCAATGAATTTGCATGACTTTGCCAGTCGTTTGAGACTTACTGGATGAGGATTTAAAAAATATCTTTACTCACAATTTCTACCTAATAATGACAGGGTGAATGAACTCAGGCATTGCTGTTCTGAAGCATTTTTTTCTGGCTTAGAAGAATCATTCATTTGAGTCGATACGACATTGTGTGCAAAAGTTTATTTTGTCATATATAAATTTAACCTCACAAACCAATTAAAACTCTTGAGAACCACACAAACTGTCCCTTGTTATGGGAAAAGA
Source organism: Pimephales promelas (assembly GCF_988280905.1). Lineage (NCBI taxonomy): Eukaryota > Metazoa > Chordata > Actinopteri > Cypriniformes > Leuciscidae > Pimephales > Pimephales promelas. The sequence continues at coordinate 34,011,197 of NC_142782.1, read as the reverse complement.
ATCATGTCACAGATGTACAACATGCAACAAATGAGTAGAAAATAGTTGGCTTTTTAAAGAACAAAATACGGACTTTGTTAAAAAAAAAAAAAAAGACACCTAAAGTAAAGTTCATGAGAATTTATTTCTTATTTTTGATGGTGGCTTGACAAATCCTCTTGAAGTTTAAAAACTTTATAAGCTTCCTAGCATGTTTTATCATATTGTTAAGTGTGTCAAGCATTACTTTGCATGTTGCATGTCACTTTGCTTAACATGAATTAGGGTGACCAACTGTCCTGTTTTCCCAGGACATGTCCTATTTTCATATAACAATATTATAACAATTTTCTGTCCATACAGAGGAGGCATAACCTACTTTAAATGTATTGAAATTAATAAGGTATCTTTGAGTAAACTTCGACTATCATATGAGAAGGCCCATGTGTTTGCTGGGCCGAGTGTCCTGGTTTTTGGTAATCAAATAATTTGGTCACCCTAACATGAATTAAGTTTGAATTAAGTAATGTTTTAACACACTGTAAACATTAACATGTTGGTGATGTTTTAGCATTTTGCTAGCATGTTTTAACACATAGCTAATGTTTAAACGTTAACATGAATGAGTATGTTGCTAACATGTTTTTAACATGCTGCATAATTTAGCATGTTGCTACGAATTAGCACATTGCTAGCCTGTTTTAACACATCCGAAATCACATACTGTCTAAATAGATACTACATTTGAATTTGAACTTCACAAGCATTAAAAACTATGTTCAATAAAATATGAGTGTGTGTAGCATAATGGACGTACTACATCCGCCATGTTGTCATTATCATGTGACCTACTTCACTGCCATTCATAAATCCTCTCCTGTGGCCTCATGGGATAGTAAAGTGCCCATCATTGCGCACTTCAGAAGACTTTTCGCCAACTGTTTTTCGAATACTAAGTATTCTGACATACTACTCTTTTGGCATACTATATAGTAGGGAACTATTCAAATTCGGACGCAGCTTTTGTTAATATGTTGCTAGCACGAATTAGCTCGTTGCTAGCATGAATGAACAACCAGTAATGGCACATAATGATTCTTCATTCATCAATTAGATACAGTACATATTCCCTGCAGGTTTACTACATAACGTAAATCACAACATCACATTAGTATTAATAAAACACAATCAATGTTGAAGAGCTAAAAACTTCTCCCCCATGATCATCAGTCATACAGTCCCGTTGGCGTGTCTGCTGTAGATCCTCTCCCACGCTACCGTCCTACAGACGCAGAAGAAGTCCCACAGGTTGCAGACGACTCCTCTGTCGAACGGGTTGTCCTCAGAGTCGCGGTGTTTGAGGTAGACGATGCGGTGGCGTGACATGAACTCCCATGTTGTGGTGTTAGCGGAGGCCAGGTACAGGTGAATGCACAGCAGGAGCAACACGACCACGGAAAACACCCCCGTCACAGCGATCGCCCCGAGCAAGAACCCGTTCCGACTGAACCACTGCTGCCAGGAGGAGGCGAACGCCACGCCGGACCTGGAGACACACACACACACACACACACACACACTTCAGCTCAATCATAGTTGCTTTGATGCATTATACAGTCACATCAAAGTTTCTTCAGACAGTTTATTCGCCATAGTTTAAAAAATGGTAATAAATTATGACTAACCCTTACCTTACACAAATAGTCCACATACACTACCATTCAAAAGTAATATTGTTAAATTATTACAATTTAGTTTTGTTTTCTATGAGAATATATATATATATATAATAACAAATATTTTGTCTTTTTTCTACTTACTAGCACTGTACTGTTAGATGTATTATTCATTTATTTTTTTAGATCAAATTTATTTATTATTTTATTTTAATTATTTATTTAAAAGTATTAATTTAGTTTCTATTTAATTCAAAAATGTGTTTAGTTAGTTTAAATTTTATTCTTATTATTTTTAAATTTTTTTACTTTTTACTTTCTAACACTATTCTTTAAAAGATTGCATTATTTATTAAAATCATATTTTATTTATTTATTCAAATCAAATTGGATTGATTCATTTCAATAATTTTAAGTTATTTTAATCACATTTATATACTCATTTACTTGATTTATTATTTATTTTAATCATTTTTATTTTAATCAAATGTATATTATAAACACTTTTCTAATAATGCATATTATTCTTTAAAAATTGCATGATTTATTTAAATCTTTTTTTATTTAAATCAAATTGGATTTATTTATTTAAATAAAGTTATTTTAAACACATTTATTTACTTAAATTGATTTATGTTCTCCTATTTTTTTTTATTGTAATAAATGTAATCTAATTTATTCTCATTTTTATTACTTATTTATACTTTAACCATTTTTTTTCTGTACATTTTTCTAAAAACGCACAATGCAACTTATTCCTAAAAATGAGAAACTGCATTATAATGACCTCATTATGTTGTTTAATTCACAAAAGTGGGTCTAATTTGGAAATAAATGTTTATAATATGTCGTGGTATTTTCTGAACATCTTTACTAAATGCGCTGGCAGTTCAATAAAGCAAATGCATGTTGTGCTCACACACACACACTCACCATGCAGCCTGTAGAGCCCAACACACAGCAGCACACTGGACACACAGGTACAGCAGGAACCACCTGTGATTTCTCTCGCCGACACAGTTGTCGATCCAGGGGCAATGATGGTCGAAACGCCTCACACAGCGCTGGCACGTTCTGCAGTGCCGGGCCCTCATCGGTTGCTGGTCCACATGAACAGAGAAACATCAGAATGCAAACTCACTCAGTCACACAGACAGAGCACCACATCATCATCTGAAACCAATGCAAGCGTCTCCATTGACTTTGTATTGCGAGAATGCAGAAACGCAGTTTTTATAATACATATATATGTTGAAACACACACACTGGACACACGAAATTGAACACGTAGGTCCGTGATTTCGCTTATTTCTGTTTCTTTAGCTTGTTTGAGCAGCTTTTAGACATTTTGATTTTTGTTATAAGTCAGAAATGACCAGCTTCAATGCAAAGTCAATGGAGAGGGTCACAATAAACATTTCTATGCTGATGTTCCTGTGATTGCCCAGATGTGTGGGTGTATATCAGCACCAGTAAGAAGCAGAATCCACAGCGCCGCTGCTTGACGGAGCAATGCTCTTGAGGAATCATCTTCTCCAGCTCTTCATCACGGACCACTGACGCCCCCTGAAAGAGTCCACAGATCGCTCTAGGTTTCACTTCAGCAAGATATTTTCTAAAAACAGACTTCACGTTCCTGTTTACCTTCGTGTCATCGTCAGACAGAACGAAACCCGGATCCATCAGAGACACGGTGAAGTACAGCAGAACGGAGAGCAGAACCAGAGCGCTGAACATCACCGGGTGCAACAGGTCACCTCGCTCCTGACATCTCCTGAGATCTGCAGAACATAAGATCATATCTGACAGATCAAGAACATAGACATAACCACACACACATCAGGTCTCCTCGCTCCTGACATCTCCTGAGATCTGCAGAACATAAGATCATATCTGACAGATCAAGAACATTGACATAACTACACACACACACACACACACACACACACACACACACACACCTGACATCTCCTGAGATCTGCATCTCTTACTTACATCATATCTGACAGATCCAGAACACAGAGACGTAACTACACACACACACACACACACACACACACACACACACACACACACACACACAATGGAATCAAATTAATGCAAATGTACCTGTGTTGTGCAGAAACAGCACTAAGGTTGTGAGCCAGGTCAGAATGACATGAGCAGTTCGCACGAAACAGCCTGATCTAAACATGTTCTTAAACATCCTGTCTCACGGGAATATTAAAAACACCCAAACCATGGCAAAGTTAAATAAACAAGTACTATTCTGTGTGTACTCTTGTATACACCAACATAAAGCAAGCCATTTCAGGTCATTTCTAACGTAATTTCATAAATGTAATCGCTGGTCGTGTGTTTTTATGTCTCTGCTTTTGTTTTGTTCTGACATTTCCGCGTTTGAGCGGTTGGTTAGATTTCAAAATAAAAGTCGGTTTCCGAAGCCTAGATTTCAAAATAAAAGTAATTTCTCGAAGCCTAGATTTTCAAAACAATTCTCTGCTAATTCCATTAAATGTGTATTATAATCTAGAACTATATGGTTTAAAGTGATAAATATAATGGTCATACTGCTTTTTCTGTTCAAGCTGCTGCTGAGTGGAACCTCACCCCCATAACTATCAGAAATATAAACACGTATAGTTCATTTAAAATTCAGTTAAGAAAATGGCTTATTGATCATCAGATCTGCCAACATTAGCCTATTTCTACACATGCTCTCGTTGCACACTGTTGACTTTTTTCCTTATGCGTTGTCATGTTTTTTACGTAATGTTTGTCCGATTGTTGTTTTGATGTGTTTAGAGTATATATGCTAACATAATAGATATTTTACTAAATGTATTTTAATTTTTATTTAGTGCTATGAACTATGTAATTTCTTTTCTTTTTTAGGGTGACTTTTACCAACTGTCTAGGCCGGGACTGCGGATGAAAAATAGCCTTTAGGCTAATTCTGGCATATTGACAGAAATGTTTATGAATATGCTCTGTCCCTGTTCAAAATAAAAAAAAATAAAAAAATAAAAAAAGAATTTGTAGATTATTAAACTCAATTAAAATGGCAGGGTCTAGAGACGGAAATAGACTGCATGATATAAGGAGAAAATTATACCAATCGAGCATGTTTCCAGAGCAACTAAAGATTTGAACTGCAGATGTCAGTGTTCAAACACTTATCAGGACAAAGAAAAGGCCTGACCATTGCAGTTTAATGTAGTACTCTAGTTGATAAAGCAGAGATATGATCTGTCAAACAGTTCAGAGACTAGGTCAAAAATAACTAGGACTGACCTGTAATCTTGTGTAAATAGGAGTCAGATGTTGAACTATGGTTTTGGCTTTACACACATTATGTAAGAAGGGCATCGGCAGATTCTTTATCAACCACGATTTCATCAGAATTTTTAAAGCCTAGCTTAAATATGTAATAAAATTCATATAAAACTATTACCTATTTTAGTTTAAATTATCAGAGGAGTTACTGTTCTAAATGTTAAAACATGTTTTAAAACATTTTTAATTCAGTATATGAACTTACAACTATTCAAATACATTAAACTTTATTATAATTTTTATAAAAATTATTATTATTTTTTTTTTAAATAATCAAAAAACATTATGGCAAGATTAGTTAGTTACATAAAATTGGAAATTCTTTACAATGCATTAACTTAAATTAACACTGAACAGCACATTACAGTATTTATTAATCACTAAGGTCACTCCATAAAAACACAACTTCTCATTGTTATTTCAAGCCAGCTGGTCCATTAAATACTTACGATTTTAAAAATGCATTACAAAATGTCATAATACAAACTAGAATTAATAAATGCAATGTTGAAACTAATATAGTTAAACAAACCACTCTTGTAAAATGTTAAACATTACTTAATATCAAGATAAACACCACAAACAACATATGAATATTACGTTTTTATTGAAAAAATAAAATTACATTTAAGGGAAAACAAGTCCTTAAAACAAGAGCCACTTTGCCTGAAACAAACACTATTAAAATGAAACTCTGATGAACTCAAATCATCAACTCCCAAAAAACGTTTCAGTCTCAGACGCAAACCTGTGCATTTGTTGAAATTAGTGAACTCAAAACCTTCAATACTGCAAGAAAGCAAATCATGTGCATTTATTACATCACCATTTGGTCCCATACAAAACGTTCAACACTCTTTGACGTTGCAGTGTTACATTCACAATTGACTAAAGCAATTAAAGTGCATTTGTTTTCAAATCAACCAGACATTCTCTTATATTAAGGCAAAGCGTACATCACTGTGCCGATTTAAAAGAACCAGAATTAAGATTAAATTACACAACAGTTTAACACTGGCTTTAACAGAGACACTGTGCAACACACACTCAAACTCTCAGATGCCACAATACAAATAAATATCTGGTCAAAGATGTATAAATACAATACTTTAGTCAATATAAAGCAGCTTTAGTAAGAAAGTGGGCAGTGCAACTTAAATCAGCATGAAATAATGCTGTGTTTGTAGTGTTGATTCAATTGCATTGCCCAACTGGATCATAACAGCATTTGATTCTCTCAGTGGCACTTACATATGCATTTTTACCATGTCGAAACACACACACAAAATCGAAACACACACACTGGACACATGAAATCGAATACGTTGGTCCCTGATTTCAGCTTTCAAACTTTTTTCCAACAGATTTCGAACTGAATAAATAAGGAGATGTTAATTAACAGTGTCATCCCTCCACCCTCACATTCACAGAATGAGATCCTCCACAACCTCAAGGTTCAAAACCACGAGATTTAGTCCTTTCATCGAGCCTCATCTCGACTGCACGCCTAACGACGTCTTGATGTGCTCGTACACCACATAGCTGATGCTGACCGCTGGGATGACCTTCAGGAAGTTCGGGGTCAGACCCCGATAGAGACCCGTCGGCCCCTCGTTCTTCATGATCTGCTTGAAGAGTCCCGACATCGAGACCTGGGACGAACCCCCGACTGCAATTGCAGGAATGAAAACACCATTTAATATTCAACAATTACAAGACTGAACTGGATTTACAATTTTTACAACAAAAATGAACAAGCTGGACTATGATGTTGAAATTTTCTGTATTATTTTTGATCACTGTAACACTCTGTATTATAAAAAGCGCTATATAAATAAAGGGAACTTGACCATGAGAAACAACATTCAGTAAACGCATGCAGAAAAGCTCATTATAAAGCCTGGAGCTCACCTTGCGCCTGCATTCGTGTCCGTACGAGAGCCAGTGGGTAACTGGCGAGCTGGCCGCACGTGCTGGAGACCGTACCACACGCCAGAAGCACAAACACACCCGGATTCGCATTATCCGTGCCATAGCGCTGAAGCCAAGTGTTCTTTAATGTCTATAAAGAGCAAAATTAGGAAAAAAAATTAGCATATTCTCCAATCTCCAGTGATTGCTACCTATTGTGCCCTTTAGAAAGTCTTGATTTTGCAGGTTTTCACACAAATGTTCATTATTTTTCTCATATTCTCAGCTCATCTCTACCAAGTCTGCCAGTAACGTTCTGTTGAGTTCTCTATGAAGCACCTCCTTCTGATTGGTCAAGTTACCATACCTGCCAGTTACTAACTCAACCAGGCCCCGCCCCTTTATTCTGCGTATGAATTATTCAAATGAGGAATAGTGACGTGTTCGCTCCTCTGCTCACCTCATAGACTGCCAGGTCGATGCCAGCGTACGGGATGATGCCTAGCATGTTTGGTACGTAGCCTTTGTAAAACGCAGACATTCCCTCCACCTTCAGGATGTGTTTGGCACAGTCGGCGATGCCCTTGTACTGGCCGGTCTTTCTTAACGCCAGACGAGTTTTGAGAACCTGAACAGAAGAGCATTATGGGTATTTTCATTATAGCGTTGTATCCAGATGTAATTACAGCATGCATATGAAGCACAACCATGACACTGAAGTAGAGCACAGAATATCTCTATACACACACACATTATATATAACAAAATGCAGTAGTCAACATTTGAAGTGGATCTAAAAAGTTCAAAATTGTCCTAAGACAAGAACAGGTATTGTTCAAAATTCATGTATAACTTTGATGAAAGGTTTTGATCCACTTCAAATTTTGACTACCGTGTATATGCATGTGTAAATATAATATATATATATATAAAAATATATATATTTATTTTTATTTATTTATATATATATATAAATAAATAATAAATAATAATTTATTTATTATATAAATATATATACATATATTTATTTCTTTTATATATATATATATATATTATTTTTTTTTTTTTAAATAAATAAATAAATATATGTATGAAGAGTTCAGATGCAAAAGCCTCTAAATGCCATTTGAAATTTTCTTCTTTAATGATGATTTTTGTCAAGCTTGTATATTTAAGTTCAGTGATTTCACTTAAATGGCAATGATAATTACCTCTTAATTGTTATTTAAGTGAAATTACTGAACTTGAATATACAAGTTTGACAAAAATCATCATTAAAGAAGAAAATTTCAAATGGCATTTAGAGGCTTTTGCATCTGAACTCTTCATATAATGAGCCGTTTTGTGAGGTGGAGCATCGAGACTCACCTCCATGGGGTAAATGGAGCTCTGAGCAATGACTCCTGCCAGGGAACCAGCTACAAAACGCTCTCCGATCCCCAGCGTCTCCCCACTGCTTCCAATCAGCCGTTTAATCTGTCAACAACAGAAAAGTCATTCATTTAATGATACACACAAAGTTTGATTTCCTTATTTCTAAACATGCACTAATTTTGTCATACATTTACATCCAGATCATCTCTCATCCATTACCTGCTCATAAGCCATGAATTTGAGGGCGGATTCAGGAGCGATTTTGATGACGTTGATGCCGTTGCCCCTCCATAACGAACGCATCCCCCCTTCCTTGATCATCTGGGCGACACCACTCATGAGACACATGTTGTTGCCGTGAGTACCGTGTACCTGAGACAAGAAAATAGGTTCATTACAACCTGTTATGTCTAAATAATAACAGATATCACACTTTATATGGTTTCAGTGATCAATCAATATTTTAGAACCTCACAAGAGAGCATGTCGAAAAAAAGTAGGTGAAAGGTTTTAAACTGAATCAACTGAACGATTAAAGTCCAACTGAGTAACGGCTGACGTAAACATGACTCGCTGACAAAGATCTTCACTATCGCACAGTCATGACAACGTCCACTCGTATCGGACCAATCAGAGTGCAAAACAGAGGGTGTGCTTGACCACTCGGATTCTGATTGGACGCTGGAATAATCTGTATAATTATTCTGTTCCCCGGAACATACATTTATGATACTGATAAACTACACTTATGACTCTTGGGTAACAAAACCAATTGTTCTGGACATACGGTTACGAAACCAGTTTTTCTGGGCCAATAAATAAGTTTGCCTTAACCCTGATATATAAAAAAAAGACATTTTAGTGGTTCTTCAGTCTGTATGGCCCTTGCATGTACTGTAAACTTGGATTCATTTCAAATATTTACTTATTTTGACTTCCCATTTTGCTTGCCCTTATACAGAATGATTTCAGGATTGAGATTTATTAAGGACTACGCCCTTGATTGAGTAACTTTTTAATATAGTGTTCAAACACACTGATCTAGTTCTCTTGAACTCAGAGACGTGTTCCTCGTACCTGCATGAGGACTTTGAGTCGGTCGAGCGGCGCAGTGAAGGTTCGAGACACGGCTCCAGCTCCTCCACCTGCAACCAGATGTCTCCACCACATCCCAGTCATGTGCTCCTCTGACGTAAACTCATCTGGTACCATCAGGTTCTCTCCCACATCAAAGATCTACAAAGAAACCGATACGTGTAAATCAGTGAATGACGACTAGCATTTTGCATTAATAAAACAAAGCAAATGAAATCAGTGGATAACAACTAGTATTTGGCATTAATGCTACTTCAGGAGAACTAAAGTGCAATGACCTTGGCAGCAACAGTGTGTGTTCTGACCCGACCGGTGACGCATTCAAAACGTTTTTGGCGCTCCGAGGTGACATTTGATCGAAAAATCCATTGTGGACTTTGGAAACCCTCGGAAACTTGCGCACATTGCATCAGTCCATTTTATTACGCACTGAACTTGTGAGGACAAAGGCTGCAGTCCAGTTTAAACTCAATGAAATTGAATCAAACGTCTCAAATTGAACAGCTAATAGTGCATGTCAACAAGACTTGTTGCATAAGGAAGGGACAGTTATTCTTGGTTTCATTTGAGTACTTTGCCAAAATGTAATGGATGGATGCATGCATGAACTCCAGCGGTCAGGACACAGATGAGTTAAGATTTAGTAGCTGTAACGTTACACTTATTAAACTGGAGCCTGTCCTAGATCACAGTGTTCCTGTCGATATTTTAGGCAGCCACTTTACGACCGTCCTCAACCGTATTTCAGAAGGCCTACGTCCTATAACAATCCTAAAACTCAAGCCAGCCTAATTTACACACCTTTTAAGAAACCTGAATAATTTCCTGCAGACATATTAATCAGATGATCCCCATATTTAATATATCAGATCCTCATATTAATCAGACACCAGATCCCCATATTAAATATTAATCAGATCCTCATGTTGAATAGTAATCAGATCCCCATATATTACATTAATCAGATCCCAGATCCCCATATATTAAATTAATCAAATCCCCATATTTTACATTTATCAGATCCCCATATTAAATATTAATCAGATCTCCATACCAATCAGATCCCCATACATTAAATATCCCTATACATTAAAAATCCCCATATATTACATTAATCAGATACCAGATTCCCATATTAAATCAGATCCCAGATCCCCATATATTAAATGAATAAAATTCCCATATTACATTAATCAGATCCCAGATCCCCATATTATTCAGATCCCAGATCCCCATATATTAAATGAATAAAATTCCCATATTACATTTATCAGATCCAAGATTCCCATATTAATCAGATCCCAGATCCCCATATATTAAATTAATCAAATCCCCATATTTTACATTTATCAGATCCCCATATATTACATTAATCAGATTCCAGATCCCCATATATTAAATTAATCAGATCCCCATATATTACATTAGTCAGATCCCAGATTCCCATATTAATCAGATCCCAGATCCCCATATTAAAATTAATCAGACCCCAGATCCCCATATTATTCAGATCCCCATAATCGCTTTGCAGTCATCAGGAACAAAGCAGCTTTTTAACTAAACAGGGCTTTCAGGTTGTTAAATCCTGAAGCATTTGAGGATTTGGACTAGAAATAGTTTGAGGGAGAAACACTTACAGTTGAGTGTTTCCAGTACAGGATGATTTCGGGAATGTTCTCGGCAGGTTGCAGCGTGGGATACTTTTTCCACTCGTTCCAGTCAATAGTCATTGTGCCATTTTTGTCCATGCTACAAGAGGAAAGACAGTTTACAGCCTGGAAACAAGCTCTGCGCTAAAAGAAAAAAAATCTAACAAAGCACTGACTCAATTCATTAAGAGATCAATGCATTTATATAGTTATAAACTAACTGGAAGTGTGTAATATACAAAAGCGAAACATATGAAGGTAAATGAAACCAGTTTCAAGAACTTTAGTCAACAAGGGAACATTGCCAATTTTTTTATCCAACAATATTTCACCTATTAAGGACTTTCTCCGCTTGCTGCAGGGAAATATAGACGCCAAGATCTCGCAAGGAGTTCACAATGTCACTGGCGTTCACTTGACCTGACAAGAAACAAATTAAAGAAAATGTCAGTTATTTAAAAAAAACAACAACAAGTTTTGAGTTTGTAAATCAAGTAATGCATTGCATCAAGGTATAATACCAGCTTTCTTTCGATCCAGGCTTTTGAAGACAAGCTTCAGGTCTTTCTCGTGGTCTTGGAGGTAGTGAACAAACTCTTCAAAGTCCAGCTGCCCATCATGCTCTTTCTCTTCAGTTTTCAGTGTTTTCTGTGGGAGGAAAGACGATTTTTAATGCAACCAAATCTAATTAGTGTGCGCAACCACGAATATCCAAAGCATTCCAGCAGAAAAATCATTGCACAAGTGTGAATACCGACAGCTGGAAAACTAGAACAGAGGGAATGAGTGTCTTTAGTTATTAGACGGGAAACTATGCAGATACAGGCTTAAAAGACACCTGACACAATACAAGACCTGTGAAACCCAGGTAAGTGTCTGTGCGTTTCACTAATAAGTTTAAATAATATTAACTACTGACTCACAAGGGAGCATTAAGTCATAATCAGATCAGACTCTCAGTCTCCTGTCATTAAAATGACTGAATGCGTTCTCTAGAAAATCTAATCATGACATTATAATCATGTTTGTACACTCATCCCGATTATTGCAGCAGCTCAGACAATCATAATCTATAAACTTATGGACCTATCAATTCTGATAGTCTCATTGAAACTGCACCACTAGGGGCGCCATACAACCTTCATTTAAAAAAAAAGATTACATAAAAGTATGAATCTTGAAGTTGTATCTAAAATTATTAAGTTACAGTATCATGGTGTTGATGAGGTTAGAACACTGAACACATTATTGATGCACTTTATTTAGTCAAAAGTTTTTTAAAAGGGGATGGTTCACCTAAAAATGAAAACTTGTCAAAATAACTTGTGTTCTGCAAATGAAAGAAATTCATACAGGTTTGGAACAACTTGAGGATAAGCAAATTAGAACAGAATTTAAATCTTTTGGGGGTGACCTGTCCCTTTAAGCGCTGTGGGGACACTCCAAATATGGTCATTTTCACGGAAACGCGCGCGCAGGAAAGAGGAACGAGCACCGGAAACGTCATGCGTCAAAAATGTGTAGGTTCTTTAAAAAAAGCGAGAGGAAAAAAGTGAACTACTTTTTACTTTATTCAAAGGTCCGCTTACATTGAATAATATGTAAAGAAAGATTAGAAAGAATGTACATGTGATTGGATCATTTTTACCTTCTTCCATTTTCTGTATGTAGAGAATTCCTGCGACGGCAGAAGGACGCTGAGAGACTTGAGCGACTTCAGCTCGGACGGTAATCCATTCGACTCAAAATAGTCCACCTCGACGTGATCTGAATTATGGACAGGCACATAAAGGCACAGGCACAACATCTTCAAAAAAGTAAAAGTCTTCGACGATAAATAAATAAATAACACAAGAACACTATCGCCTGTCGGCGGTGAAACGCTGAAATGCCGGTAACGCTGCTGGGCTTGTCTAGAAAAGTCCTTAGACACGCCCACTGAGTGAAGGAGGCGGAATCTGATTGGTCACCGGGTTCTACGCATTTAAACATTTGAACGCCTTAAAGTCTGAAAGGCCAATCACGGCTGGAAGCCATTGATTTCGTGTGTAAACCAGGCCCCTCCTCTTTCACTACTAAACTCCAGCCTGAGCCGCCAGAAGAGACATCATGTGACATTCTGTGAAATTTCAATGGAAGTGACTCATAGAATTTCACATTTTCTCACAGGGAACAGAGAAACCGACATAGACCTATAATATACTGTATATCGTCCCTAAACTTAGTTAACATGCCTCAAATCAGGGTTATAGTTAACTTAGACCATTAAAACATTTTTTACTTGTAGGCCTACACATCAAACTTATTTTATTTCAGCTGGTTGCAAAGGCAACATGAATCATTTTTATTTGGTTTAACTTTACGTAGCATACTAAAATAACAAATAATAGATTATAAAAATAATTAAATATAACACCTCAAGAGTTTTAATTTCTGAAAAAAATTCATGAGTTCGAACTTATTTAGTGTGATTTTGCTTATTTTTGATAATAAGTCTGAATAAGTTGGGCTATTAGGTTGGCTATTTTGGTTCAACTAATTTCTTTATTCATTTACTTAAATGTGAACATGTGTTTGCATAATTGAACTGTTAGTACATGTTTCATATTAAATAACAAAAAAATACTACAATCACTTTCATGAGGTCTCCTTTTACCTCACATTAGATTTGCACATGTTTGTGATTATAGATAGAATTAACCGTGCATATAGAAAACTTTTCTCTTAAATTGTCTTTAAAAAAGTCAAATATTGTTAAATAACACATAATAACTGAAGTCAAACATAACCAATAACAGTGTACAGGTCAGTAAAGGATATTTTCTTGGTTATAGCAGTAATTATCGTTAATAGGCCACGATATAAACGGCGACTCGTTAGGCCTAATCCTGCAGAAAGCTGTCTCCGGTTGCAGAATTACGTCAGAGTCTGGAGGGGGATCAGTGTCCGTGCCAAAACGAACTCCACAGAGATTTATATGGTATCTGTGAGGGGGACACCGACCTATAAACCACCTGTAACCTGCATACGGGGGAAAAGCCTGCTGTATAAAAAGACTGGTCGTTGTTAGACATCTTCAAATGCCAGAATTTCTAAATCTTTTCATTTAATTTAACTAGAATTAAACGTTTAATTCTTCTTTCATGGCAATTGTTGCTGGGTTGTTTTAACCCAACTTTGGGTCAAATATGGACAAACCCAGCCATTGGGTTACATTTTTTTTTTTTAAATTACATTTTTAACCTAACGTTTTGGGTTTGTCCATATTTGACCCAAAGTTGGGTTAAAACACCCCAGCACTTTTAGAGTGTATGACTTAATTAGTGAGCTTGCACTGATTTGCTCATGTTTTTTGGTTTGTGGGTATTTTATTTCCGTTACTCTCCGACCAAAACAGGTCTTATCTTACACTCTAAACGATGCTGGGTTGTTTTAACCCAAAATTGGGTAAAATATGGACAAACCCAAATGTTGGGTTAAAAAAGCAAATTAAAATTTTAACCCAACTTCAACTTTCACTTTTATAAAAAGACTCTTTAAGAACATCACAATCACTCACAGCGTGTTCAACATTTCTGTGCTGTTGGCCAATATACAGCTCAAGAACACTGTCTTCATGTACGACATCGACATGTGTTTAAAGACATCCCGTTCTTTCATCAGGGCCAACAATGATCTTTCAGTGCATTCTACGAGCCCGAACTCAAGCAATAATGTAAAAAACAAACAAAAATGCTGTACTAAAGAGATTATGACAGACTCACTCTACACGAGGAACTTCATTTGCATGTCTGACCTCAATCTTGCTCCCAAATGTCTGCGAACAAGAGCCAAATTCTCAGAAATCTGCAAATGAGAACAATAAAACAAATAAGGTTTAGCTTAGCGAGGGCAATGCAATGTGTCCATTTGAAACTATTTAGTGCATAATATAAACTCGAAAAATGTGAATATCGTGCAAAAAGTTCATTTATTTCAGTAATTCAACTTAAAAGGTGAAACTAATATATTATATAGACTTACTACATGCAAAGTGAGATATTTCAAGCCTTTATTTGTTATAATTTTGATGATTATGACTTAAACCCCAAATTCAAAATGAGAATATTGTGAAAAGGTTTTCATATCTGTAAGTCATAATCATCACTTATAACAAATAAAGGCTTGAAATATCTCACTTTGCATGTAATGAGTCTATATAATATATTAGTTTCACCTTTTAAGTTGAATTAGTGAAATAAATGAACTTTTGCACCATATTCTCATTTTTTCCATTTCACCTGTTGGTTTTGCTCACTTTAGAAAGAATGAATCCTTACAATGTACTTGGATGTTGTGAACACATCTTTAACCCTTTTTAACCTAACGTTTTGGGTTTGTCCATATTTGACCCAAAGTTGGGTTAAAACACCCCAGCACTTTTAGAGTGTATGACTTAATTAGTGAGCTTGCACTGATTTGCTCATGTTTTTTGGTTTGTGGGTATTTTATTTCCGTTACTCTCCGACCAAAACAGGTCTTATCTTACACTCTAAACGATGCTGGGTTGTTTTAACCCAAAATTGGGTAAAATATGGACAAACCCAAATGTTGGGTTAAAAAAGCAAATTAAAATTTTAACCCAACTTCAACTTTCACTTAGTTGCAACTGTACATTTTTTTAATTGGATTAACCCAACATTTGGGGTTGTCCATATTTGTCCCAAATTTGGCTTGAAATAACCCAGCATTTTTAGAGTGCATCATAAGAGTTGAGTATCTGTAACACAATCCAGGGGAGCCTGAGGACGGTAGTGCACTTATGTACTTGTAGCGTCGCATCAGGCTGGCCATAGGACTGAATGTGACTCCTGTGCTCTCTAAAAACTAATTTTAGCCATAAGTCACACGCTTCGGGGATCACTAAGGGGGATAGACGCGGGCTCTGGGAGTCACAGAGCTCCTATTTCGTCAAGCAGGGTTGAGAGAAAGACAACTGCTTCTGTGTGAATGATGTTTGATTCATTCAAGACCTTTGTCGTTCACAGAGTGATGCAGCTGATAAAGTTGAGCCACATTTCTGTTTTTTACATTCCTCTTGTTTCAGATCCAAAAAAATAAATAAATAAATAAATAAATAAATAAAAATAAATCAATCAGTTTTTACGTAAAAAAAATGTTTTTTTTTACATGTATATGTGGGGTTTCTAAGAAAAATATTATTGGTTTAACTTAAAAAATGAAGTAACCTGGCTGCCTTAAAAATGTAAGTTTATTGAAATGAAAAAATTGAGTTAATACAATGAAGGAGATTGATTTTATCATCAGAAAATCAAAATATTATGTTATCTGAGCTACATAAATTATTGAAGTTGATTTGACAAAAGAAAAAATGTGATTACAAATCATGAAAATATTTTTTTACAGTGCAGTTTTCATTAATTCTCACAAATAATGACAAAGATAAGACAGGTCGCACAATTAAGCATGAAATTAAGAAGTAGACTGAAATATTTTCTTGTAAAACATTCTCCAATATTTTTTGTTTTATTCACAACTTTGAAAAGATCACCGTTTATTTTGTCTTATTCTGTTAAATATTCTTAAATATGGACGCGGTGTCTAACTAAAAGTGTTCTTGAGTGAAAGTAAAAAGTGTCCATATTTATTTATACTTAAAAGGAACATGTTCGATGCATGGTTTAGATGACTATAGTGAAAAGTTACATTCATTATTAGTGTTAAATAAGCTTCATTTGACTGTAATTTGACTTGATGTCAGCTCAGTAAGAAAAATATTTTTAATAAGTCATGATCGTCATTGAAATATTGCCTTTTAAGGTGTAATTTATAAATGCTACAGAGTACAAATACAAAGTATAATAATATACAAAAAAAGCATAATAATGAAATACAACCATACACCCCTCGGGTCATAATGCTGTTCTGAACAAAAGTTATGAAACTTGTTGTTTCAGGTAAATGTTCTGATCAATGGACTGGCCAATCGCCCGTTCGAACCGTTTATCTGTTTATGTCACATAATATATGATAAACGGCTCATTCATAAAGAGCTCCATACATTCAGACTCAGAGCAATTAAAGGTGTGTATTATTAACCACAGTACAGAGGTCAGGTCGCTTGAAAGTCCTGTGTTTGTTTGCTCTCGATCTGGATTACGTCTGATATATCCCTGAAATGCGTCCGATAAACTTCACCTGGAGGAGGTCAGATTGACAGATGCAAAACAAGACGTGTTATCTCTCGTGTTACGTGCCATTACCTGCTTCGGTCACTGTTTGTCTCTCAATAACGGGATCAACAGCTCTTATCCACAGAAACAGGAGAAAAGTGCAGAAATGCTCTTCCTGATATCACAGATCTATATAATAAAGGACTTTCAATAAAAAACAACAACACATTTTCACAATTTAACCATTCAAAGGTCAAATTTTTTTATTGTTTGGGAAAGGAGTCTCTTCTACTCACTAAGGCTGCATTTACTCTTAAAAAAAGGTACAAAAGCTGTCATTGGGGCGGTACCTTTTCAAAAGGTACACTTTTGTACCTAAATTGTGCATATTGGTACCTTCATGGTACATATTTGTACAATTATGGTACCAATATGCACCCTTTAGGTACTAAAGTGTACCTTTTTGAATAGGTACCGCCCCAGTGACAGCTTTTGTACCTTTTTTTCTGACAGTTTTGATCAACAATACAGTAAAACAGTGACAATTTAAAAGAACTGTCAGTATACAAGTGTAATATGTAAGTGTAATTTATTCCTGTGATCAAAGCTGTATTTTCAGTATCATTCCTTCAGTGTCATCCTTCAGAAATCAACATTTCTGATTATTGTTGATGTTGAAAACAGTCGGCAGGCCTTTAAACAGTGTTGTGTTTTACATTCAGAAGTACTACATGCAAGAAAAACCTCAACATTGTTGTTTTGACGTTATCATGTTGATGCATTACCATAAAAAAACACATGAAATTCAGATTTTGGCATACAGGTGAAACTTGAAAAATTTGAATATGGTGCGAAAGTTCATTTATTTCAGTAATTCAACCTAAAAAGTGAAACTAATATATTATATAGACTCACTACATGCAAAGTGAGATATTTCACGCCTTTATTTGTTATAGTTTTGATGATTACGGCTTACAGATAACCGTTTCACAATATTCTAATTTTGAATTTGTGGGTTTTCATATCTGTAATCCATAATCATCAAAATTATAACAAATAAAGGCTTGAAATATCTCACTTTGCATGTAGTGAGTCTATATAATATATTAGTTTCACCTTTTAAGTTGAATTACTGAAAAAAAAAAAAGAACTTTTGCACCATATTCAAATTTTTCCAGTTTCACATGTTAAGGCTATATTAAATGAGCCATGGAGTTTTGCAATGAGAGTTTAGTTTAATCATGACCAAAACAAAAAGTCCTGCCAGATCCGTGAATACCATAGTGAAAGACTATAAAAAGACTCTTTAAGAACATCACAATCACTCACAGCGTGTTCAACATTTCTGTGCTGTTGGCCAATATACAGCTCAAGAACACTGTCTTCATGTACGACATCGACATGTGTTTAAAGACATCCCGTTCTTTCATCAGGGCCAACAATGATCTTTCAGTGCATTCTACGAGCCCGAACTCAAGCAATAATGTAAAAAACAAACAAAAATGCTGTACTAAAGAGATTATGACAGACTCACTCTACACGAGGAACTTCATTTGCATGTCTGACCTCAATCTTGCTCCCAAATGTCTGCGAACAAGAGCCAAATTCTCAGAAATCTGCAAATGAGAACAATAAAACAAATAAGGTTTAGCTTAGCGAGGGCAATGCAATGTGTCCATTTGAAACTATTTAGTGCATAATATAAACTCGAAAAATGTGAATATCGTGCAAAAAGTTCATTTATTTCAGTAATTCAACTTAAAAGGTGAAACTAATATATTATATAGACTTACTACATGCAAAGTGAGATATTTCAAGCCTTTATTTGTTATAATTTTGATGATTATGACTTAAACCCCAAATTCAAAATGAGAATATTGTGAAAAGGTTTTCATATCTGTAAGTCATAATCATCACTTATAACAAATAAAGGCTTGAAATATCTCACTTTGCATGTAATGAGTCTATATAATATATTAGTTTCACCTTTTAAGTTGAATTAGTGAAATAAATGAACTTTTGCACCATATTCTCATTTTTTCCATTTCACCTGTTGGTTTTGCTCACTTTAGAAAGAATGAATCCTTACAATGTACTTGGATGTTGTGAACACATCTTTAACCCTTGTGCTGCATTAGATTTTTAACACCGTTGAGTGCATTAAGGACCAAAAATGGCCACATATTAAACATTGCCTAAAATATTATATATTATTATTATTTTCCACTTTTACCAAGTTAAATCTTTTAACCAGCATCAGTCCTCATCATAACTACCAAAAATGTATTCAATTTCAGGATTTTAACCCTTTAATTACCAGTTTTGGTTGCGAAACCATCGATTTGTATAAGAGGAAAAAACACAAAAATTCAATTATTTTCAATAAAGTAAATGCAAAGAGAAAACTTTAGATTTGGATTATCACAGTCCCACTTTGCAAAAAATCCCACTTAGCGCGTTAGAGACCAAAAATGGCCACCTATTAAACATTGCCTATTGCCTAAAATAAGGTGCATTTCCACCCATAGGGAATAAATATGTAGTGACGTCATCTGGTGGAATACACTATATAATGCAAATATAATGCTTTTGCTTCAAAATGAAAGGATGTTTGTGCAAAAATCATGTTTCATGTATTACTGACAGCCTCAGATTTAAACAACGTTTTAATGGGTTTCAATGGGCCATTTTTGGTCTTTATGGTGCTGAGTGTTACTATTTGATCTACACAGTGTGTGTTATACATATTTTGCAAAATGGGATCACATTTTTTACATGTATCCAAAAAGTCACAATTTTGCCAAATTTCATACCATTTGCATTAAAACAGCCAAAATGGTCAAAGAAATTAAACTGCAAAAGACCAAAAATGTCCCTAATGCAGCATAAGGGTTAACAGCAGAACAGCAATATCACAGTGATGCATCACATCAGTGTGATCACTATCGAGGTTTGCTTGTGTGTTTGCTGTTACGAGGCAGCGCCTCTCATTTCATTTCAATAGGTGACTTAATTCTGAGAATTCAGTTTTATAAAGCTATCATGTAAATGTGAATTCTCCGAACGGTCCCGCTTGATCTATTTCAGTCCATTATTTCTAGCCATTGTCAAAGACACAGCCCGTTATTATGAGATCCATACATGAACTTTAAAAGCCCTGTTCTGTAAAAATTGCTTTATAAGTTTGCACACAGGTCAAATCTTTATGATGTGGACATATTCACACAAGCTTGACAATGCTGGAAAATCCTGTCAGTGTTCTTCAAAGTATTTTTAGGCTGTTTTGTTTTGCCAGCAGTCTGAGAGGATATACGGGCCGCTGTTTATTATGGGACACTTTGGGTTTCCTTGTCGACCGACCAATACAAGTACAGTCCAAAAACTTCTGTTCACTGGTGGAATGAAAACACAGAATCTGAAAACAGCGCCTCATAATTCACAGATCCGGATGTAATGTTATTTTTGCACTAAAGTATAGTCATTTTTCATTGTCACTAAATTAGTATGTTTCTTTTGATGATTTTATAAAATTGTTGTGGGAAAAAACCTGCATAACGGGTGCATGGTCAAAATATTAACAATGATAAAGATTGGATGGACGGATGGTTTCCTATTGCTCACGTAGAACTGGAACTGATTTAGAAACAATATTTAAAACATTGTCAGTGAAGTTTAAATGTACTTTTAAACATAAAATAATTTATCAAGGGTGGACATTCTGATCTGAAATCAGCCAATGCACCGTCTCGTGCTCTATAAGTTTTATATAGCCTAATAAAGAAGCATGGTCTTTAAAAATTATTTTTTTTAATAACTTTTTTTCATATTTCCTTTAACATGGTGGACATACTAATATAAGGTTGACCACATCAAATTTGGGGTTGCCCAAGTTGTTTTCCCTCTAAAGAAGTAATGACTGCTTTATGATATGATTTCATTTAATTCGTCCATTTTTCATTTAAAGGGAAAGTAGTAAAAAATAACAGGGTAAACAATGAATTGAGGGACAAGCCAAAAACGTTCATTATAATTGTTAAAATAAATGTATTGATAATAATACAAATACATTAGAGAGAATCATATCCAACAATGGAAAAAAAAATAAAAAAGAGATCGTGTATAGTAGCCTAAGTGTTGTGTTTATTATGAAAATAGGCAATATGGGCCTGTGAACTGTATTTTTTTTAGAGTTCAGGTTGTGTTATTTTTTATGACAACAATTGATATTGTTCGATCATATATTGGGGAGAGACAAATAATCACCCAATTATGTGAAACTGTTTGTTAGTTTATTCAGCATTAAAGAAGCAGCGTAAAATAAAAATAAATATAAACTGTACACACATTTATACATGTATGTTATTAAATAGCTCCCTCTTCTGGCTGACAAGAAATCTAGCCACGCAAACGTAAGGTCTGATTGATCACAGTTTCCACAAATGAAAAGAAAGATCGTCATCGTCACAAGGGAGTCTAAACCAATGGGAATTGTAAGAAGCGACGAAGGGGCGGGACTTCAGCCATTTGCGGCCGCAAACGTTGTTGTTGGAAGAGAAGTCGATTCAAGAAGCCATTACGCTGCGCAATTGTGTCGGGTGAAAAACTTACTATTTTTGCGTATTCTACGCAATTTTATAAGCGCCCTTGCGTTCAATTTAAAAACATTATGGCATCTCAGGCCAAAAGGAGAAAAACCAATTTCTCCGAAAGGGAGGTGGAGATCATCGTGGAGGAGATGGAAAAGCAAAAACACATTTTGGTCAATCACTTTAACGCGGGCGTCACGCACATCGCTAAGAACAACGCGTGGGTGGAGATTCTGAAACGCGTGAACGCCGTCAGCACCTGTCAGCGCGAGCTCGCCGAAGTCAAGAAGAAATGGTCCGATCTCAAGACCGAGGTGAGGAGAAAAGTGGCCCAGGCGCGGGCGGCCATGGAGGGCACGGGCGACTGCACCTCCGTACCCGTGATCCTGACCTCCATGCAGCAGCGAATCTGCAATCTACTGGGAGAAGCGACCATCATCAGCCTCCCGGCGGCCGAGGCGGGCGCGGAGATCGCGGTGCCCATCAGCTCCTCGGCCACCGTAACGCTCACGCAGAGTAAGACACTAGCGCTACCGCTGCGTAACTTTCAGTGCGTAGAGTCACTCACTAATTACTTTGCTTCCGTTATTTTCACCCTGCTAAAAACACTTTACGCCATGAACTACTGGTAGAAATAGATTTGAGCCATAGATACTACCCCACTTGATCAATCATTCACAGTACACGAAGACAATTGTGTTGTTTTTCTTGAAATGTTGATGTAATTAAGATCTATCTGATTAAATATGGACTCTTTTGCAGTCTTGGTTGTTACTAATTACTAAGTATTTTTTCTGTAAATACAGTTACTTCTGATGTCATAGACTATAGAATAATTCTATATAAACCAATAGTGGATTAAACAAAAATAATGTTAAAATGTAAATAATGTAAAAAAATAAAATATATGTATAAAAACTTTCATTACGTAGCATCAGAAATAGCCACTTACTTCCGTTATTTTCACCCTAAAACAAGTTAAGCCATGATCTACAGGTAAAAATTGATATCATAATACTTCCCCACTTGATCAAGCACAGTACATTAAGACAATTATTTTGTATTCATATTTCTTATGAAGTATCGGAACGATTTGATTTCCGTTATTTCCACCTGCACTGTAAAAAAAAATATTTTCAAGATTTGTTATCACAATACATTTTTTTTTTTGTCAAATTAACTTTATAATAAATTATTTAGTTGAGATAACTTATTATTTTGAGTTTCTGATGATTAAATTAATCTCCTTCATTGTATTAACTCACTTTTTCCAGTTCAATCAACTTAAAATTTTAAGGCAACCCTGGTTACTTACTTTTTTTAAGTTAAACCAACAATATTTTTTTACAGTGTAGTAATCACAACATTTTTTCTTTTGTCAGATCAACTTAAATAATTTATTTAGTTCAGATAACATATTATTTTGAGTTTCTGGTGATTAAATTAATCTCCTTCATTATATTAACTCACTTTTTCCAGTTCAATGAACTTAAAATTTTAAGGCAAACAGGTTACTTACTTTTTTTTAAGTTAAACCAACAATATTTTTTTTACAGTGAAAAAACTACAGGTACAAATAGATTTTAACTATAGATACTTCCACACTTGATTTTCCTGATATGTTGTTTTAATATGAAAAGTACATCTAATTAAGATCTATCTAATTAAATATGGACTCGTTTGCAGTCTTGGGTGGTACTCATTACTAAGTAGCCTAATTAATTAGTGTTCTCCTGATGTCACTGCATTATAGACTATAGAACAATTCTATATTAAACAATAGTAGATTGAAAATTTAAATTTAACATACAGTATGTTGTTAATTATTTTTTTTATGTCACCTTCTCCCTTTAAATACTTCTAATTTTTCTGTAATTTAATTACAGTTACTTATGTTGTAATTATATTAAATACTTTATAGACTATAGAACAATTGTAAAACAATAGTGGATTATCTAGTGGTAAAATATGTTTTTAATGTAATCTTCTCCCTTTAAATACTTGGGTCAATTAATTTATGCAAATTGGACTGCTAATTTATATATATATATATATATATATATATATATATATATATATATATACACTGAATGTAGTATAATATTCTGTCAAAAGTTTCACCATGATTTTAGTAATAAAATGTTTATATATGTCAAAGTTTATAATGTCAATATATATATATATATATATATATATTGAAATGTATTTATATGTTGCATAAATATTCACATTTTGAGTTTACACTTTTTCCCCAATGCATTTGTCTTTTCACAGGCATTCAACCAGCGGCCGCAGGAGCGTGTGAGATAAAAACTCTTGAAGGTAAGACAAATTTTCTGTTTTTAGTATTAAGGTTGACATGAAACAGAAGTTGTGATAGTGTTTTCTTCCCTAATGTGACATACACACAAGTGAACAAGAACAAATGTAGGGCGGGGCTTAATTTTGTCTGTGGGGAATTGATTGGATGTTTGGATAGTGGTGGTTCGAGATAGACTTCAACAGTCGGGTTCTGGAAGTAAAAACTTCCAGTTTCAGTTTTTCCATAAGGAAATTTATTTTGAATGACAATTTATAAACTATTAAATTCAGCCCTATATCACAACATTTTTTCTTTTGTCAAATCAACTCTATAATAATTTATTCAGTTGAGATAACTTATTATTTTGAGTTTCTGATGGTTAAATTAATCTCCTTCATTGTATAAACTCACTTTTTCCAGTTCAATGAACTTAAAATTTTAAGGCAAACATACCTTTTTAAGTTAAACCATCAATATTTTTTTACAGTGTGGGGTTGTTAATCGATGGGGTTTGTTTCTGCGTTACTTCAACTTGTATCTAAAATAATCGTGACTTTATCGTTGCCATGATTTTTGGAATGACTAAAAATTTTAGGTTTTAGTCGCATACTAAAATGAATGGCCTGTCAAATAAAGGTAAAATAACCTTGCATTTGTTTACTGTTGAAGTTGTCCGTTTTGATTTCATATGGACTGAGCTGTGTGTGATCACGCCCCTGCAGACGAGACGACGTACCACACGCTAGAGGAAGGCATGGTGGAGTATTGCACCACGGAGACGCCGGTGACGGTCAGCGCCGAGGCGCCGGTGGAGATGCTGGCAGCGCAGGCCGAATGCTCCGCCAAACCTCAGGAGCTGAAGAGCCGAATCGCTCTCAACTCGGCCAGACTTCTCCAGGAGCACCGCGTCACAAACCTGCACGTGCGTGAGATCGCCCAGCACCTGGAGAACCAGAACGACCTGCTCCAGATGATCCGGCGCTCGCAGGAGGCCCAGGCCTGCGCTCAAGAGAGACAAGCCCAGGCTCTGGAGGGCACGCAGGCCGCTCTGCTGGCCCTCATCCAGATGTTCAGACCCGCTCTGAAGGACCTGAGGAAGTTTCTGCAGAACACAAGCAGCGCCACAAACACAGCAGAGACCGCTGGGGAAGCGGTGGGGAACGCGCCGCCGTCCAAGCCTTCAGACGGACCCTAGAGATGAGGGACGAGTGACAGGTCCGGGTCTGGGATAGACTGTAAATTATTGTACAGCACTGTGCCTCAAAGAGTGTGTGTGTGGACGTTTCAGGGATATCAAGAAGTGGAATTAGGACTTTAAAGTGCATTTTAAAGAAGTGGCCAAAATCTAAAATGCATGGAAGCTTGTTTTCCGCCACAGAAAAAAGGTAATTGCGACTTTTTATCTGACAATTCTGACTTTTTTTCCCTCAGAATTGAGTGATATAAAGCCAGAATTGTAAGAATGAACTGGCAATTGCAAGAAATAAATGCGCAATTCTGACTTTTTCTTAGAATTAAATGTTTATATCTTGCAATTCTGACTTTATAACACGCAATTAGGAGAAATAAAGTCATAATAGGGAGATAAAAGTCATAATAATCATAATTAAGGTCAGAATTGTGAGATGTAAACATGCAATTCCAAGAAAAAGTCAGAATTGCGCATTTATTTCTTGCAATTGTGAGTTCATTCTTACAATTCTGACTTTTTAACACACAAGTAGGAGAAATAAAGTCATGATTGGGAGATAAAAGTCATAGTAATCATAAACAAGGTCAGAATTGCGAGATGTAAACATGCAATTCTAAAAAATGGTCACAATTATCTTTTAAAATGTTTTATTCTGTGGCTGAAACAAGCTTCCATTAAAATGTCGTATAGTTACGTTTTACTTTAAAAAGAGCATTTTCGTGCTTGTGCTTGAAGTGAAACTTCTTTTCAGTTTATCTTCAACTTGTTTTATTTTTTTACATTTGGTTGCTTAAAAAGCAAATAGATTGCAACAAACTTGATTCGATTTTTTTTTTGTCAACACCAAAGTCATATTTCTTTAACGAAAGCGTTGAATGCAAACGCCCAAAACACACTTTCTTCTATTTGTTTAGATAATCGAATGGCTCCTTTTACAGGTGAGGCCTTGGAAGACTTTGTGGAGGATTTTGTTTCTTTAGCTTTTGACAATAACATTTTTATTTATGTATGTAAAATAAAGAAACTCTCCACACACGTGTGAGTGTTCATTTGTGTTTTATTGTAGCTAAAGCCTCCTTATTTACCTGTGCTCAAAAGTCCTGATGTCTAACAGGCTTTACTTTCAATATATTCATGTACAGTCAGATGCGTCAATGCTTGACAATATAAATACATAATTTGGAGGTATTAAATTATATATATTCTATTGGAAGATATTCTCAAATGTCTTTAATTCTTATGCTGATATATATTTTTGAATGGCATGTGATCAGAGGGAAGTGAAGACATCAGAAGTGTCTGTTGAATTGTACCTTTTTTGTGTAGTCTGATAATACTTTGTATATTTGACACTTTTAGTTCTTTTTTTTAGTGTCGTTGCGAGCTCAGTAATGCATCTTCGTAAACTTGATATTGCATTTTATTGTTGTCCTTCATTTTACTGGTGAAGCCATTCACACACAGTCTCTTACATTACAGAAACTCTTGATACATTTATTTTTTAAAACTAACTTATTTGTTTACCTTGCAGTAGATCTACATATCTACACACGTTTTATTTTAATTATATGTTATTCATTTCAATTTTAATAAATCCCCACCCTAATTTAATAATATAATATGATTTCCTTTTATTTTTCACATTGCAGTTTGGAAAAGGGTTTTTCTGATAACTGTTTTTGTGATACAGCTTTCATGTAGTTCACTTTACCGCCACTAGAGAGAGACAAAATGCTGCAAATGTCATCTCATATATTTTTATGCATATCTAACGATCAATCAA
This sequence comes from Pimephales promelas, assembly GCF_988280905.1. NCBI lineage: Eukaryota > Metazoa > Chordata > Actinopteri > Cypriniformes > Leuciscidae > Pimephales > Pimephales promelas. Next base: position 33,984,141 of record NC_142782.1, on the reverse strand, counting down.
TGTTGGAAACAGTTGTGCTTCTTAATGTTTTTTTTTTATAACCTGTGATACTATTTTTCAGGATTCTTTCACGAATAAAAAGTTAAAAAGACCAGCATTTATTTAAAATAAGTTCAATAGAATTCATTGAATCCTAAAAAAGGAGGTTTTTAGGATTCATATCACAGGTTCAAAAAACAAACAAACAAACAAAAAAACATTAAACTGTTTCCAACATTGATAATAATCCTCATATTAGAGTGATTTCTGAAGGATCACGTGACACTGAAGACTGGAGTAAGGATGCTGAAAATTCAGCTTTGATCACAAAATATAAATTAGAAAACCATTACTTCGAATTGATATAATATTTCACAATATTTAATTTTTTTGATCATATAAATGCAGCCATGAGCAGAAGAGACTTCTTTTAAAAACACTAAAAATAGTAATGTGTGCGTGTGTGTGTGTGTGTGTGTGTGTGCGTGCGTGTGTGTGTGCGGGTTAAACTGATATTGTATGTATTTTATAAAAAACACAACATTACATTTGGAGAACAATACAAACATTATTAGATATTTTTAAATATTTAAGTTATATTTAAAAATATATTGTTAATGGCCTGAGAGAAATCAGTGTGTGTGTATGTGAAAGAGAGAGAGAGAGAGAGAGAGAGAGAGAGAGAGAGAGAGAAAAGAGGGGGCGGTGCTTCGTTATCCCTGTAGAAAAACTAAACACGCACGCAGTGATCCAGGCAGGGACAGATTCATGTTCATATACACAGAAGACACACACACACTCACAGACAGACACAGGACAGACAGAAACACTACAGACGTGAGTTCACGCGATCAGCGTTAATGTTTCTAATGTTTAAAAGGTTGACCGTTAATTCGCGCGCGCACGAGAAAAAACCTGAGGCGATTGTTTGTTCGCGGGTTTGTGAACTAAAACCTGACAATAACAAAGAAACGTTTATTTTTTCTTCTAAATAATACTATAAAATATAATTGTATATATTTGTTGATATGTTAGTGTTCATCTGTTCTCATGTTAGTTGTGATTTGTGTGTCCACCCCACAGATGATCATGATGATCCCACAGAGAGAGTTTCCACTGCCAGATTAAAACCGTCACACCGCCTTCAGTCCAACATTGGGTTTCTTCAGCGGGATAAATCATCCAGAGCTCGAGTTCATGGCGTTTCTAGTGAAGAAGAAGAAGTTTAAGTTTCAGACTCATGTCACTCTGGAAGAGCTGACATCCGTGCCGTTTGTCAACGGGGTTTTGTTCTGTAAAATCAGACTATTGGATGGAGGAGACTTCACCTCTGTTTCATCCAGGTAAAACACTTCATCATCTTCACCATTTGTTTATTCGTTGTTTTTATTGAACCGCTAACTACTGATGGAGGTAAAGTACAGTTATGGTCGGAGTGTTTACATTGTGCATTTAAACGAATACAATGGTACTAAACATGCAGAAAAGTCCTGAAAACTAAGTTACCAAATAATCTGTTATGTGGTATAGTACATGTTTAGCAGGACCATCTTGCAGTGTTATTTAAATATTAGGCTATTTATGTTCATAGGTTGTAAATGTTTTAGATTGCTTTCAAAATTTAAGGTTGTCATCTTGTTGCATTCTTGTCATCTTTGCTATTAGTTTTCTAAATAAATGTGTCTAGTTTTTGTTTCATTAAATTTTGTTCTAGTTTTTGTTATTTTAGCACATCAAGTTAAAATAACTGAAAATGCTAGCTTAAATAAAAGTAAAAGTATGTTTTTATTAGTGCTCTCAAATTGATTGATCACATCTAACAAAGTTTGTTGTGTATATAAAATATAAATATGAGTGTGTGTGTGTGTGTGCATACAAACTTTTATGTTAGATGCGATTAATCACGATTAATTGATTTGGAAGCACTAACTTTTAATAAGCAGTTTTTTGGCGATTAAAACATTTTTTGTTTAATTTTACATTTTTCTTAACATTGGTTCTAAAGTAACACTCTTAAAGGGTTAGTTCACCCAAAAATGAAAATTAAGTCATTAATTACTCACCCCCATGCTGTACCAACCCCGTAAGACCTTCGTTCATCTTCGGAACACAAATAAAGAAATTTTTTTATTAAATTTGAGAGCTGTATAACTACCACATAGGCTCCGAGACTTTAATACGATTACCACGACGCATTCGCGAGAACTGAACTGAAGTAGTTGAAGGAGATCGCAATTCTCGCGCATGCGTCGTGGAAATCGTATTGAAGTCTCGTTTCAGGCCAACAAGGAAGAAAAGGAATAGTCGAATAAAGTCGTTGTTTTTTCGCACAAAACGTATTCTCGTCGCTTGCTAAACTTATAGTTGAGCCACTGTAGTCACATGGAATATTTCAACATTTTCTTCATTGACTTTCTGAGCCGACAAGTGCCAGTCCCTTAGGAGCCAATGTGGTAGTTATACAGCTCTCAAATTTATTCAAAAATATCTTCATTTGTGTTCCGAAGATGAACGAAGGTCTTACGGGGTCGGTACAGCATGGGGGTGAGTAATTAATGACTTAATTTTCATTTTTGGGTGAACTAACCCTTTAAGGTGTTGTCGATGGTTGCCAGGGCGTTGCTAAGATGTTTTTTTATTGCATGTTGCGGTGTGGTTGTTGGGAATATTCATGAAGGTTGCTAATGACAGCTACTTGGATGCTTTCTGCATTATTTGAGGAATCATTTATGTAGATTATTGATATCAAAGGGGGTTAAATCTGACCACTAACCCTTGATATAAATATAATAGTGATGCTTAGCATTTTAACCAGCACTACTGATGTGTTTCTCAGTTCATCTGCTTGTTTGAGACGGTTGCATGAGGATGTCGATCGTGGCATGTGATCAGAGGGAAGTGAAGACAGACGTGTCTGTTGAATTGTTGTACTTTTTTGTGTAGTCTGATACTCCTGTCCATATTTTCCTCTTCTTTTGCGCTCAGTAATAGATTTGCATGTGTGATCTTGATATTGAATTTTATTGTTGTCGTTCGTTTTACCAGTGAACTCAAACACTGTAGCCATTCACACACAGTCTCTTACATTACAGAAACACTGAGTTTAGGTGTCCCATAAATGGACTCATAAAGAATGGTTGTAAAGTCAGTCTTAATCTATGCATAATAACATCTTTATTTGAGCGTGATTCACAGGCGGTCAGATTCAGAAAGCTCTGCTGTTTTTCAAGCAGTCCGATGTCTTTTCTCCTCTTTGCTCATCGCTTTCAGAATAACAGGAAAGACTCGCTATCAATATCGCTGTTTCACTCGAAAGTTAAATAAAAATGCACCCAAAAACCAAGATATGTTGCAAAACCAAAAGTCTCTGTATAACTTTTTAATTTTAATATTTATAAGCAAATTACACAAGCAAAAGTGCTGTTTTCCCAAATATCAGCACTTTTGCAAATGTGATATTGATCACTGATCTTATACAACAATTCAATAAATGATATAATAGGCTATTGGGTGACTGACTTTTTAGACAGAATAGTGTCAGGTTTTTCCTCTATTTTGCCAACAAAAGTAGAGCCATTGCAAAAAGTCTCCGAGCAAAACGAGTTTCAGTTTCGTTACTGAATGAATCAGCCATTTTGAACGAATCATTTGATTGAATGATTCAATGACTAACTTGTTAACACAATGAAAGTCTCTCTCAAAATGCTTGCTACAGATGCGCAAAATTCTTCCCTAACTTTATTTTTATATCTTCCCTTTATTTATTTTTTAGTATTTATTTTTAAACATGCGAAAGTTTTGGGTGAGAATATCGGACTCGGTGTGCAAGTACCTTTAAATAAACAGACTGATCTCATGAAGTAGCGTGTGTATGACGCGCCAATTCGTATTTCCATTTTTGGCGTGCTATCAAGACGCATAATCGCCTTTCAGCGTGTTTATGAACGCCGTTGACTTAACGTTATATAAATATATGACTTACCTCAACCCCGTCCCTAAACCTAACCGTCACTGGGGTTAATGGCATTTATGACTGGAGATTTGACTGCGTGTTCAGACACGCGGAATGACACGGGCGTTGATGGCGTAGACATATACGCATACACGCGGATAGCTCAAAATGCGTGGAGATAACATGCCACCTGACTCGAAAGTGGCGTATATGTGTACGCAAAAGTCATGATGTCATGTTGAAATAAAACACAACTGAGATCTCCATTTAGTCAACTGAGGTATGAATGAGAAACATCTGAACAATACAATGTTAGTTTGCATGGGATATTCAGCAAGAAAAAGCACTGATTTTATTTCAAAAGTTACACTTTGATGAAAGGTTACGAGGACACACATTTTGCATTTAGCAATAAGTCATTTGCATTAAGACCGGGAACATGCTTCATGCCGACTGAATTTAGCTTGCGTTCTCTTATAAACTGACCCAAGCTCTCGTTTATTTCTCGTCCTTTTAACATTCTCATTCAAGTCACACACATTCTCCTGTCTTGCAGCCTTCAAACACACACTCATAGACACGTACACACAAACCTCGCAGCACAGAAACCGCTTTTGTCCTGGTTTGGTTGGCAGGAGGAAGTCAAATGCGAGCGCGTGGAGACGGTTGACCGACAGAGACGTCGTGAACGAGTGAGAGGAAGTTCAGATGAGTTTATAATCTGTCCGGTCCAGTTTAGCATCCAACTGTGTGCATGTCTTGAGTTTGAGGATTGTAGGATGCTGTTGATATTCGAACAGAAGATGTTTTGCAGGAAGTTTGCTGCTTAATGGGGTGTTTGGATTCACACGGTTTCAGACAGACAACAGGAAAATTAGTCAGGAAGCAGGAAGAACGAGGCCGTCAGCTGTTCTCTGTCTCAGGACAATAAATGAAATGCAATCCCAATTTTAATGCTGAGTGGTATATATCTACATCTTTTATGATCTAATAAATATTGTCATATTTTTCATATTTCGCTCTCTCGTATTTATTAATTCTTTACTTTGACTTTTTGACTACATGTTGACTAGAAGTGAAAAACAAATCAAGACTAGACTTTTTTTCGCACAAGGAAGAATTGTAGTTAATCATTTTCTTTAATTTGCACCAATATAACAATTCATAGCCATAAACAACAGCATTCTTTACATCCATATATTGCTACTAAAACACATGCCACACATGCACTTCTGTAAACATTTTTGGAGTAACTCATTGCGTTCTGAATCAATTTATTGAAACTGACAGTTTGATGTGATTCATGAAATTATTTTAACTCTTTTCTCCATTTTGCTGCCTTGAAAATAGGCATAAACAGCTATAAAAACAAACTTAAAACCATTTCGAGAGGCACTAATAAAACATCTTTGACTTTATGAACAATACTCAAGATTTTATTGTATATTTCCGCTGCATTGCTTTTTGTTAAATGTGTTTTCAGATGAGCTTCTCTGCCTTTAAATGCTTGTAACAGTAGCAAAAGAGTTTCAAAAGAACAAGGCAAATGCTGTTTTCCATGATGTGACGCCTTTAAATAGTGTCTGACCTATTTATAAATGTCTAAATACCTACCAGACACATAAATGCAGATTGTTATAGATAGAAATGTAGTATTTTCTATGAATAGTATAGGCTCCCATAGGAATGTTGGGTGGGCCGAATCTTCGCCTGTCCCAGCCGTTAGCCAGCCTCATAATTAGGAGGGTTCGGCCTGGAGTTAAATTAAAAGCATCACAATCTCATCCCTCATTCGCCTGCATGAGCACTGGGACAGTATGACTTTAGAAGGGTTGCTAATTTCATATTTCATTGATATTTATAGCACATTTTTCTCTCTGTTATATAAAGCCTCTCAGTTTTGTATTTACTGTAGTTCATAATCACCATGTTGTTTCAAACCTGTACGACTTTCTGGGACACAGAATAAGGTAGTTTAACGAACATCTACGCGTATTTTCCATGTGATGATAGTGTCCAGAGACAAAAGCAACTTAAAATTGGTCCATTCGACTTCAGAATATCTCCTTTTCTTGTGTTGCATGTATTCATGATTTGCACTGATTTGAGGATGAGTGAGTAAACGTTGAATTTCTTCAGCAAGCAATTGCAATCAAGGTTTTGGTGTTTTACTTTAATTGCATCTTTATTTGTCATCCGTGCTTGATCTATTACAGCTATGTGCTATAGTTGGAAACTTTAGGGCTTTTAGTTGATTAAAGAGTTCACTTTTGCTAATATTTACTCACCCCCATGTCATCCAAGATGTCCACGTCTTTCTTTCTTCAGTCGAAAAGAAATTAAGCATTTTGATGAAAACATTGCAGGATTTTCTCCATATAATGGACTTCAATGGGAACCAAACGGTTCAAGGTCCAAATGAGAGTTTCAGTGCAAACTGTTCAAAGTGCTTTAAACAACACCAGACGATGAATTTTGGACCCCATTGAAGTCCATTATATGGAGAAAATCCTGGAATGTTTTCATCAAAAACCTTAATTTCTCTTTCCTAAAATGCATAATTTTGTTTCTCAAAAGCATTGTGAGTGAAGTTGATGTGGAGACCATTGGTGGCAAAGGTCGATCCTCTTAGGCTAACCATGTTTTTGGGAAACGCAGCCCTGTAGTTTTAAGGCAGGTCTGCTGTGCCGCCCTTCTTGAACCGTAAAAACCGCAAACCACTGGGTGTATGACACCGGCCCCACAGCCAGCCTTTTGCCACATATGCAGTTTCCCTTTCATTTTGCGTGTTTTACCCAGCATGCTCTCAGTTTGTAGGACCTGACAGGCTGTAGTTCTGATTAGTACGATTCAGCCACATGCATTGAGAAATAATTCCTCTTTAATATTATATATAATATTATGCATGCTCTGATGTTTTAGATCTAAAAACTAAATTCTTTAGAAAAGTCAAAGATTGTAAGTTGTCTTAAACAATAACTGTCGTCAGCAATTTAAATGTGTTGAAATGCAAAATTCTTGATCAGCTCATTTTTAGTCAAGGCCACTACAGACATCTTGTTCAGAAATGTTAATTTTGCATTCATTTAATTGTATGTGTTATTTTAAATTACTCTAAATGAAATTGTTCACCCCTAAAGGTTAATTCTGTGTTTTTTTTTTATTTTTATTTCTATAGCGCTTTACACAATGCTGATTGTTTCAAAGCAGCTTTACAGTGACAAACAGGAGAATAATGCAGCGTTCAGTTCTGCTATAGGCTAAATCATCTCTAAAAAGACAATAGTAATCACTAAACAGTCATTGTTCAGTTGAAATCAGTTCAGTGTGCTTCAATAACTTATCAATTGAGTTCAATTATGCTATAAAGCAGCTCTGTAGAAAACGGTGATGTCATTCAGTTCTCATCCAATAGTGTCCAAACTAAAGCAAGTCAAAAGGCGACAGTGACAAGGATCCCAAACGCCATCGGTGACAGAAACGGAGAATAAAATGTTCTCTGAACATTGAACAAACACGATGCAACGAACAGATGATCCAGTGCATCACACTTTTTTTTTTTACTTAAATCAGCAAATTTCTTTAATATTATTAAATTGGTTGTTCAGACACTCTTCGTCTAGTTTAAGCTCAAACATTGTGAATCTAAAATAGTTTTTTGTTCAAAATAATGCGGATTTTGAGTATCTGTGAGTCAGTGTTCGGGTTCACCGATGCTTGTTTTCAGCTCGTCCAACAGATAAGGAGAAAAACAAATACTGGATCATACGCATTACATGATGTTTTCATGCTCTCCATATTTCCATCCACCTATTGTTTCCAGTTATCGTATTAAAAAAAACAACAAGATGTGCATAAATTCAAAAAACGTCAATAACAAACTAGCGCACTGTTTTTATCTGATAAGAAGAAACTATGATGGAAACACTTTCACCAAATAAATCCTTCGCTACGCAACAAAAAACTCATGTGACTTTGCCTTAACAGAGGCTGTGATTGGATAACTGGACTAACCAGCAGACCAATCGCATCACAGCATCTCAAGCAAAAGTCGATTTGGTTTAATTCCCTCCAGAAGTCTCACACGATTGCGTTCCCAAACACCAGCATCCGATTGCAAGAGGACATGACAGCGTTTATTGTGTTTCGTCTGACGCTCTTGAGACGCATCTCATCTATAATGTTGGAAAAAAGAGCCACAATTTTCATTTTTGTTACAGATATTTTGTCAATTTCTCAGGAAGTAACAATTTCGTTCCCTTAAACACGGAATTGAAACAATATTTTATGCAATATTCCAATCATGCACATACAAATAGCTATTGATGGAATGAATGCATCAAGCATCTTGCTTTCAGATCAGTCTTCTCTCTTGCATCTTGCCTGTCCTCACTACAGTATCTACACAGAGAGGACATGTCCGTCTCATCTGATCATCTCTGCTGTTTACCAGCAACATCAGAGAAGTGGCCAACATCACAAAACTACAGGGATAAGAGGCTTCAGATAGGGTTCAGTCCCTTCGGAGCAAGAGAAATCCCTTGTTGCAATTAAAGTTGAACGTTGAACCTCACGAACATGATCTGCTTTGCGTCCTGCACATAAGCTTGACGTTTGAAGGCCACAAACCAACCAAACAAGCACGAAATGGACTTATCGTGATTCAAAGCGGAGATCTCGTAATTAGAGACGTGTCTTTTATGCTGTAAGCAGCTGGCCGGTTCAAAGGGTCAGTCGTTGCTTACGACTCTGAACTGTAAGCGTCTTTGTGTGGCTTGCGTTATGTAATCACCCGTTTGGATTCATCGTTCGGGTTTTGGAGGTTTCACTCCCCGATGTCCGATAGACATAAATCCAGATTGCTCAGAACAAGGGCTCTTTGGAAACAGCAACATACAGCTTAGGACTTTCTCTCCGGATAGTTTTGCGGTTATGCAACTGGGTTTGTTAGTCATGTAAAGTCAGCTGCCTGTTCATAGTTGTACTGTGACCTTTTGAGCTAGTTAAAAGTCACATGTGATCTTCATTGATTGACACAGATAGAGTTCAGGACGTTGGTTAACCATAAAAAGTAATATTTCAATAAACAACAGTAATATTTTCATTAAACAGTAAAATTTCATTAAACAGTAATATTTCATTAAACAACAGTAATATTTAATTAAACAGTAATATTTTCATTAAACAACATTAATATTTCATTAAACAGTAATAATATTTTCATTAAACAACAGTAATATTTCATTAAACAGTAATATTTAATTAGACAACAGTAATATTTCGTTAAACAACAGTAATATTTCATTAAACAGTAATATTTCAGTGAACAACAGTAATATTTCATTAAACAGTAATATTTTCATTAAACAACAATAAAAAATCTTCTGCCTTACACAAAATAAAATAATTTTACTGTTATACAACATGATGTGTGTGTGTGGTGAGCTGTACCTATTGTCAATAAGTTGGTTGTCAATAAGTTGGTAAATCAACATTTTATCAGAAAATAAAATACGGTTTAAGTTAAGTCTTTAAAACCATTAACGTTCCTACCGTATTTTTAACGGTAAAGTTCTGGCAACCACAACTGCCGTTTTTTTACCGTAAAATTTACGGTTTATTTTTTACAGTGTAACTTGTTATTTTAAGCTGAGGCATGTCTACACTTATGTTTTTATTTTAATTATGTCGCTAATTTCACTTTTATTCAGTCCCTACCCAAATGTAACAGTATAATATGATTTCCTCGATGCATCCATCGGAAATGATAGGCAGAAATTACAACTTGTGCTCATAATAATTACAGCAATATAAGGCTAATTGGACAATACACTGATTTGAATCTTTTCCTTGTAGTTACTGCTGGATGCTTTATTGTTGTGCAGTTTGATTAGATTTTTCGATCAAACCCCTTTCCCGAAGTATTAAACAACAGCTTCTCTGCTGAAGTGAGACCTTCTCTTATTCTGTCATCCAGCGCTCACGGGAAGCCAGTGGCTCTGTGTCCGCCAGAGATCGCATAGGAAGGTCTGCGCTGACGTCAGGCCGTGCGATTGGAGCAATCCATTCTGGGATGTTTGTCCAAGCGCTGTCAGGGTCTCGCGCGGGGCCGAGCTACAGGATGGGAGATAAGAATCCGGTTTCAGCGCAGCACATTTCTGCTCGACTGAATCATCTGTATAAACAGGGGTACACAAGCTTTCACAACTACAGGCCTCACGACACACGAGTACATTCAGTCCGGAATCTGATAACATGGCCTGCGTTCACAACACAAGTGGACTGCAACGGATATATACCGCACTATCTGAAATATTTATTGCTTACTGTCAGAAAAGTTTGGGGTCACTACGATCGTTCTGAAAGAAATAGTTTTATATTTTTAAATTGATTAAAAATTAGGGCTGTATTCAACCAAAGAAATCCTTAGTCGACCAAAGTCGAGTCCTGCTCGACGATTAGTCGACTAAAAAAAAAAACAAAAAAAAAAAACGTGATATTTTGATTAAACATTTTTAAACAATTGTCATTGAGCATTTATAAAACAACAACGAAAAAACATCACAAATAAATAAAACTATAATAATAATATAATTCTTTGAGAATTAAGTGATTTTTTAACTGCAAAAAGTGAAGAGCTCTGTCTATAGTAGGCTAGGCTACAGTCCCAATCGCGCACCTGACCACACCACACGCTGCAAAAAATATAACTGCTATCTGCCACATAATGAAAAATCCCAACAAAAGCTCTCGTTTATACAGGCTTTATATTCTTCTTTACTTTCAAAGCTATGGGTTAACTTTAGTCCTGACGATCAAGGCGTTTTAAACAACACTCAAAAAAACCCAAATAACTTAAAAACAATCATATAATAGGCTGTACCGCGTATATGTTTATTTTCGTTTTGTTGCATTATTTAGGCTATTTTCAAATGCGTCAAGTGTACAAATAAAAACGAAAACATTAAGAAAACACAATCTATTGAGTCAGCATGATATAGCCGTTAAAAGGCTGCTCACGTCTTTTGCGCGCTCAAGTTCGATTTTAAATGTAGGCGCGCGACTTGCGCGCTCATAATGGCAACGCGATCACCTCCCTCCACAGTCTTGTCGTCTTTGTTTTAAAATGCAGCCAGACAAAAGATTTATATTTCCTGGACATTTTGTCGACTAAAGCCAAAACAAGCAGCGTTCTAACAGAATGAATACAGCATCCCTTACCGAGCGCGAGCAGCAGCGCAGCCAGCCACAGGTGCGGTTCCCGAGTGTATTATGTGTGTGCGCTAAACTGTGGCGCAGTTACAAAAATAGCCTAAATTAAAGCATTTTAAAGTTGGGGACAAAACATAGGCTAATTATATTTAGAATACAGTAATAAATAACTGATTATAAATGAATAAATATCAAGGAGTAAGTCATTGAAAAATTCCTTCTATTGGTAAAAAAAAAAAAAAAATGCAACTGGTCGACCAATAAGAATGTCAGTCGACCACGACGGCATCGACCGATTAGTCGACTAAACGACTAAAGTTGACAGCCCTATTAAAAATGTCATTTCTATTTCAAATGGTTTGGACAAAAATATATGAAACATTTGAATGATTTCTGAAGGATCAAAGACTGGAGTAATGGTGCTGAAAATTCTGCTTTGCATCAAGGGAATAAATTGCACTTTATAATATATTCACATATAAAACAGTTGTTTGAAATTGTAATAATATTTCACTATTTTTACTGTTTTTAGCAGAAGAGATTTCTTTCTTTTCTTATCCATACAGGCCATATTTCTAACATATCTTTATAAGTGAAGAATGCATATTATTAGTAGTATGCTATTTAGGGCTGCCACGTTCGAAAATCGATTGGACATTTGATCGGACCAACCAACACAAGTTTTGAAAACGAAAATAGGGAATCGATTTATTTTTTTTATTTTTATTAAAGAAGCAATATAAAAAAATGAGTATAAGTAAACAAACATAACAGTAAGAGAAAAAAAGCAAAAGAAAAAACAAATAAACAAATGAACATACAAACAAACAAACAAACATAGGATAATAATACAAGAGGAGACAAGTGAGCCAACGTAAACAAATATACAAACAAAATCGACAGAGGGCAATACGGATGCATCTATATCTCTCTTACCTACACAAATAGACCCATACACGTGCATACATATTCATACACACATACCTGCATGTATATACACACATATATCCATACACATACATACATATATACATACATATACATAGACATATATTCATACATATATATATACATACATACATGCATACACATACACAAATATATACATACATACCTACATATACACACACATACCCTTATACCCACACACATGCATATAAAAAGAAAAGAAAAAAATAATAAAAATTGTATTATTATAGGGAATCGATTTTAACGGCCCTTTTTTATACAAAAAAGTGTGTTTTAGGTGGACAGATCAATATATAGGATGCTGGAAAATAACAATGTCTTTTCTGTTCACCAAATGCTTTTTAATATTCGCTATTACTTCAATGCAAGTGTACAAGCGCGCCGTTATTAGTTGTGTAGTAACGTGTGTGTTCAAGTAAGACAGAAATGCTGTATTTAACATATCATGAGGACTCGAGTTGCATATTTGCGCTAAATCCGCACAGGTTTGGCTTACACAAACTTCCCCAGCAAAGTTGAGTAAACAGAAACACGACAAATTGGCTCGTGATTTGACAGCGTTTCCCGCCAAAGTTCATTTTTACCTGCATTTGGCGAGTTGGAGGGTGCAAATGTCAATCCCTGAATGTTGCGCTTCTGTCACGGTACACAAAACTTAGCACCAATAAATCATCAGGAATATTGCGCCTTTTTACGTTCGTCCTAATGCCAGTTAGGTGTCTGTGGATTTGCCTGTATTTGGTGTTGAAAACGGAAAGTCTTCAGACATGGAAAATCGATTTTTTCACCAAAGTGACAGCCCAAATGCTATTGAACACACTGAAGCAGAGTATCAGTATTAAAGCATTCATCCATCGGTGTTGTGATGGTTTACGTTTATAGCGCATGTTGTGGTCTGGATGAGGCCGTACTGTGGGTTTGGGTTAGTCGACTCGAGTTGTTATTGAATTGGAGTAGGTCATTGTGAGCATTGTGTTGGTGCGGCTGAGAGGCCGTGTGCTTTGGGTCGGGGAGGATCTGTCCTCTTTCAGGGTTTCTTCTCTTTAATGAAGCCTCTCTCTTTTGTTTTCTATTCTGATCTCCCCCCCAGAGAGTGCAGAGAGTTAAAAGAAACCACACACAATCAGGGTTACTGTGTCTTGCATTGATGAATATTCAGTGCTTCTGCTGTGTTACCTGCCCTGACCGCAGGCTTCGTGAATTACTGATCTAACACTTTTGTTTTATGATCTATGCATTATTACAAAAAATACGTTTCATACTTGTATGCACCTTGATGATCACATTTTTATATACCGGTACACTATTCAAAAGTTTGAGGTCATTAACTTTTATTTTTATTTTTTTTATTTTTTAAGAAATTAATACTTTTCAGCAAAGATGCATTAAATTGGTTAAAAGTGATGGTAAAAATTAGGGCTGTGCAAAAATTAATCGCGATTAATCGCATCCAAAATAAAAGTCTTATATATATATTATATATTTGTGTGTGCTGTATATAATTATTTTGTATATAAATACCTATGCATGCATGTATATATTTAAGAATTATTTGCGCTTAAATTCTATATATATATATATATATATATATATATATATATATATATATATACATAATATATATTATATAAATATAAATATTTTATATATGAATAACACATTTTGTTAAATATATACATGCATGTGTGTGTATTTATATATACAAAATAATTATATACAGCACACACAAATATATTATGTAAACACAGACTTTTATTTTGGATGCGATTAATCGCAATTAATTTTTGCACAGCCCTAGTAAAAATATGTTACAAAACATTCTATTTCAAATAAATGCTGTTCTTTTGAATTTTCTATTCATCAAAGAATCCTGAAAAATTTAATATATCACAGTTTCTACAAACATATAACATTTTTTCAACATCGATTATAATTAGACATTTTTCTTGAGCAGCAAATCCTCATATTAGAGTGATTTCTGAAGGACACTGAAGACTGGAGTAATGATGCTTTGATCACAGGAATAAATTACATTTTAACATATATTTACAAAGTTAACAGTTATTTTAAATTTTAATATGCATAATATTTCACTTTTACTGTAATCAAACTGTGATTTACTGTGATTATCAAATAAATGCAGCCTTGATGAGCTGAAGAGACTTCTTAAAAGAACATTAAAAATCTTTTTGACCCCAAACTTTAGATCAGTAGTGTTTATATATACTGTATGCTATTTTTTTAATATAATCATCCACTGTTCTGAGAAAAAGATAATTTGACCAATTTATTTTTTAGGAAGGTTAGTTAGAAATTGCCCATAAAATAATTTCATGGCATGCATTGATGATATTTATAAAAAAATTATTTCTGATGGAAAAAAATATGCATTTAAAAAAAACAAAAGTGATTAAGCTTGTGTGTATTCCATATATATATATATATATATATTTAATTTATGAGATTAATACAAATATAAAAAATACATTGCAAAAATAAAAAATGTTTATGTTTTAGGTTTCAAATATTTGTATTGTCTTTATTTGCCATTGATCATTTACTGCTAATAACGAGTTGAATAAATGTGGCTTTGTGAGTCTTACCCACCTGCCTGTAACTCGTCTCTCCAGCTAGTCTGCCCGGCGAGCATCTAATGCATATTTATTCCACACGAATCTCACTCATGGATCTTTTGTACACTCTAAATTGTCCCGAGACTCCCAACAATTGGTCCATTCAGGAGCGCTTGATTGGGTTTGCCTTCGGCCGGCGTGGGAGAGAGTCGAGCCGAGAGCATGAAAGGAGAAAACGCAAGGACGCACAAAGCCTGTTGTGTTGTTGTTTGTGAGACTATTTTTTTTTTATAAGATTGTTGCTTTGAAAATGTGATGTGCAGCTTTTGGTTGCATTGAACATGGGATTTTAGAGCATAAATTTGTTTAAAAGTGGTGATTGTGCATGCAAATCTTGCTCAATATGTTGTGTGTGTTGCTTACTCTGTCTTATAAACTCTGCTCCTTCCTCTGTTCCTTCAGTGTTACTGTGGACACGAGGTGATTGTAGTTACTACAGTGATTGAACAAAGTGCCACGGTGCCAGGAATGTTGTGGAAGAATGTGTTGGGTTGGGAGGGGGGAATAAACCACACCGGCTCTGATAACAGAAGAACCGGACAATACTAAACCCTCTGATGACCCTGAACGCGTCTATTGCCTGTTTCAATGGTGCTTCATAAATAATAAGTAAATATTGTTGGAGACAGTGAGGGTTCTTGGAATCAGTGTGTGTGTTTGTTTATATCTTCAATGCTAAGGTAAATATATTTTTTTTTTGTTCCGATTTTTTTTAATACTCGTCAGCTCACCAATTTAATCAAAATAATACAGAAAAAAAGAAGATATTATTATAATATAAAATACCAGTTGTCTATGAGAATATATTGTAAACTGTAATTGATATCATGTAATCAAAGCTGAATTTTCAGCATCATTACTCCACATGATCCTTCAGAAATCACTCTAATAAGATGATTTGAACCTCAAGAAGCATTTATGATTATTATTAGTGTTGAAAACAGTTGTGCTGCTTCATATTTTTGTGGAAACTAGGATACCTTATTTTTTTCAGAATTTTTTGAAAATTAGCAATTATCTGAAATAAAATTTTTGTAACATTCATTATAAATAAATTTACTGTGACTTTAAGATCAATATAATGCATCCTCCTTGCAAATTTCTTTGTCAATTTCTGAAAAAAATATTGTGCTGCACGATTAATCATATCGCAATTTCGATCTTAAGCCTATATGATTATATGACGCAAAATGTGGTTTATGAAATAAATAAATGCATGTGTAGACATGACAACCCATTCTCTCTGAGAGCTGTTTGCCCGTTTTCTACACTGCTAATAAAAAGAAGACAAGGGGCCGGTTTCACAAAGCTATTTTAGACCGCTCTATAGTGTTAGACAAGTGTAAAATTTGCTAAAATAATACAAGTTAGACTAATGCAAGTTAGCATATATTTTACACAATTAACCTCTAATTTCCCTTTGAATTCTTGTAATATCTTGATCTGACCTCATAAATCCCATTTAACAGATATTATTTAAACTAGAGTAATCCATCTGTGGTATCGGACATTTTCACAAATGTTAGTTAAGTAGTTTCTTCAGCACAAACACGTTTTAAAAATGCTTTATGTTTGAGATATGAAATGCCACAGGCTCTCTGAGACCCAGACAGAGCACAGGGTTATGGTTCGGGTTAGTCTGTTTAAATTGCTTTAAAGTTTGTGGTGCGACCTGATTTAGACAAACGTGTGTGAGTGTAAGCAAACATGTCTGCAGTTAGTTCATGAAACATGAACATTAGTCACACACTAATGCCACTCCTTAGTGTGTTATGAACTGTGTGTGTGTGAGAGAAAGAGAGAGAGTGTGTGTATGTGTGTGTGTGTGTGTGTGTGAAGAAGGATTAAGAACAGATGCTGGCGTTGGCGATAAGCCACATTACAGCTCTCTGAACGTTTCGTAGAGGGAGATGTCCGCTCTGGTTCTGTCCCGAAACTCAGATGTGTGTTTATATTCACCGAATCCATGAGGACTTTTAATATCGTTCAGCAGGTTTATTTTGTCCAGCTGCTTGCACTCAAATCCACTCAAACTTGGATTTACATGGCATTGTTTCTATGTTTTATTAACATTGTTTCTATTAACATTAATGTAACATTTCTAGTTCAAATCCATCTGATAGCCTGGCATTGTGGTTTTCTGAATCATATTATTAGACATATATTTGCATAGCAGATGGTCAGGAGCTCATGAATATTCAGTACTGCTTCTTCATGGTTCTCTTTACATTTTCAGTTTCTGTGCTTGTGTTTGTCTGTGTGTACATTTGTAGTGTTGGGTTTGAGTCCACCTTATTCGAGACGAGTCAGAGTCGAAAATAACAAAATAATCATGAATAAACACCAGTAGGTATGTTAAATGATACAGTACAACTGAAATGTAGATCAAGAGTGTTTCAACTGTGCAAAGACGTCAATAAAACAAGCAATATGTCTCCTAACGTTACATTTACCTCAGAAAAGACATTCATTAGACCATAAACTAGCTATAAAATTTACTTAATAAATAAATGCACATGTTATTGATGCCTTCATTATTTAATGCATAGGTTTTTTTAATGTAAAACACTTTTTACATTATCCATTAAATACATATACATATGTGTTTAATGAATAATGTAAAAGTTTTTATTACAGACACCGTTTGAATACTGATATTTCAACAATGAATTTGAGTAGAAACATAATTAATTAAATAGTTGATTTAACTGCGTCATGTACTTGTTATTTGAATGTTAATTATTAAATCAATTTATTATTAAGTAAACAATTTAATTTTGTTGGCTAAATGAAAACTAAAATAGTTTTTTTTTTTTTATTTCGATGCATGACTAGTAGAAACAGAAACCGGCAGCGTTGTGTCAATCATTGACCACATGTAATGTAATATCATGTGAATATCCTTCACATTATTACTAAACAATTCAGAAAGGCTATTATATTGAACCCATTCCCTTCGGTTCGGTTGAGGACCGCGAGGTTTGATTGATCCCAGTTCCTTGCCTTTGAAGGTCTGGATCGTTTTCAGTTGCAAACGGCCTCGAACCCTTTACTACACAAACCAGCCATTACAAACAGACCCACAGCTTGAAGCATTAGCGGAGAGTCGATGTCACAACCAACATCAACATATCATCACCGCTCAGTCTGGATCCGACTCGAGCGTGTGTCTGAAATAACAGTCCTGAACCTTTGTTCTCTCGCCCACAGAGAAGAAGTCCACGAGAACGCCGTTCGTTGGAGGAAGAGGTTCTCCTTTGTATGCAAAATGAGCGCCAACCCCAACACGGGCGTTCTGGACCCCTGTGTGTGTCGCGTCTCTGTGAGGAAGGTAGGATGAATTCGTTAAGGATTGGTCTCGTTAAATTTTGGCCGGAAAGCATGTCTAGTTTGAGTTGGAACTAAAATTAAAGGCGAAGGTTTTCATCACGTGTTGCTTATGAAGAGTATGTTTGGGTGAGGTTGCGTTTAGGTATGTCGGGATAAACATCGATGCCGTTCAGTGCGTCTGACTGTCCCGTCGCTGAACTTCACACTCTTCCTGTTTTTCATTACAGGAACTCAAAGGAGGAAAAGCATTTTCAAAGGTGAGTGAAAGCATTCACATCTTTCCTTTCTGCACATTTATATATAGAACTAAGGCGGTGCAATTTAACACTCAAAGGTTCACAAAAACAATTTATACTTGAAGAATGAATAGTACTTTTGTGAAATCTCTTTAAAATGATGTTCACTCACATGAGATAAAGACTCAATAAATTAGTTTTATCAAGCAAGGACGCATTAAATGGATTAAAAGTGACAGTAAAGATATTTATAATGTTACAAAATTTCCACAAAAATGTTTTCAACACTGATAATAATCATAAATGTTGAGCAGCAATTCATCATATTAGAGTGATTTCTGAAGGATCATGTGACACTGAAGACTGGAGTAATGATGCTGACAATTTTTAACATATATGAACATAGGATAAAGACTCTTGAAAGAAATCAATTAGTTTTATTCAGCAAGGATGCATTAAATGGATCAAAAGTGACAGTATAGTGTTACAAAATTTCCACAAAATTAACACTGATAATAATCATAAATGTTGAGCAGCAAATCATCATATTAGAGTGATTTCTGAAGGATCATGTGGAGTAATGATGCTGAAAATTCAGCTTTGATCACAGGAATAAATAACATTTTTAACATATATGAAATGAACATAGAAAACCTTTCTTTAAATTGTAATAATTCCTCTACTTTTGATCAAATAAGTGCAGCCTTGATGAGCAGAAGATACGTCCTTCAAAAACATTTAAAAAAAATCATGCCAACACAGTAGTTTATAATATGTTTGTAATTATATATTTGTGTATTTATAATACCGGTATCGGTATCAAGCCAGATGCTGTACTTGTGTACTCATTAAAATGCTAAAAAAAAATGAATAAAATATAAAGGGTCTATAAACTGCGGTGTCAATTTGAGCAATCAAGCAGTAAATCAAATTTACGAAATACTGGAAATGCCTCTTTTCTATTTTCATTTGTCAACGGACCTTTGAGTTGAAATGCTTTCAGTTTTGTCCTCGAGAAGCACTATCCCCATTAAAATCTCAAATAAATCTAGTTGATATTTTCCATATGCTGTCCAATGCATGTCACGTGAAAGGACCTTTACGAGGTGTATCTGGAGTCATACGTCCCATCAAACTTTACAGCATTATTGTGTACAGGAGTCACTAACCTCACCATGCTGTAAACACATTTGTCACAAGATTTACACACTCATTATGATGCCATGGTCATTTGACCACAGTCTTCAGCCATGTGACGCTTATCTAACATGAGCAATGCTTATCACTGCTCACATAAAAGACCATTCAAAGTCGTGGCTGGATGTAAAAGTGCTCTAGATTGCACACAAAGGTGGGGAATGTTTCATTCTTCGGCAGTTAATCGACTTTTCCTTGTATTTTCCCTTGCAGCAGGGCTAACTTTGGATTTCCCTGATCTAAAAATACTCAATGAGGGCTCTTTAAATACATGCATCTGGTAGCAGTGAGTGTTCGGGGAAATGAGCCCTGGGGGATCCAGAGACTTGACAATAAGTCAACAGGATGTTTAACCGTCAGCCCTCTTCTAAACATTCACCTAAAGCTCAGTGCCATTTCATTGGTGTCAAAGTATCAACTTAATGAATGAGCTGTGAGTTGCTCTAGTTGAGAAAATGTATGTTTATAAGTGTCACAAAATGGCCCAAATCCATTACAGTTTTAAAACGGTAATATAACCTAAATAATCTTGGCAAACTATATATCATTTGAAAGCTTACAATCTCTACTTTCCATATTTAGTGATTGATTTTCAAAGTAAATTACTGAGGAGCCGTAATTTATCAATTTGCAGCAAGAATATTTTCAATATTTTAGACCTTTATTTTGAAATAATGATGAACATGAAAAATCATGAAAGAATGGAAGAAACCTCAGTTTTTCATGCCAAGAGTTCAAAAGATCGCATCTATTCAATTATTTTAGACAAAGAGGTCTGACATAAAAAAAAAAAAAAAATTTTTTGTCATTTATATTCTATTCTATTTTTTTTTCTCTACTAGTATTTTTACCCTTGTATTGCATTTTATCAAAAAGCCCTTATTGTATTGCTCATGTATTTTATCGCATGTATTACATTTTACTAAAAAAGCCCTTCTAGGGACTAATTTTGTAAATTAGCTTTGGCTAAAAACATTGATACATAAATCAGATCACCGTCAAAGTGTATCTATGTTATCTGTATCTGTCCCTATCTAAATAAACTATAATAATAATAATCATTTGTGATGTGGGAGCGATCTATAATGCACATACTTGTTATTTTCATGTTTCTTAGAGGTTGAATTCATATCAAAATCTTCCAAACTTCTCATATTACTTCTGAATAGGATGTCTACTTCATAAAATGTATGAAAACTGTGGAAATAATGGTTCATATCACTCAAAACACATATGGAAATGGAGGCGCCCTTATATGGGCAGTAATGGAGTCTTGGTGGTCACCTAGTGGAAGCGTTCGGTACTGCGCCCAAACACACTCTCACTGAAAACACAACTTGTTCAGATTTTTGGCTTTGATTTTTTTTTTTTGCATTTTTAGAGTCAGTTAATTTTGAAAAGATATATTTTATATAAAATATGATTTTTTTTTTTTACTTTGTACATTTTAATAAACTCAAACCTCTATAACATAACTTTTTTACTTTACATTTCACTTTCTTAATTTATTTCACTTCTACAAAAATCTGTCAAATGTCTTCTTTAAAACAAGACCAATCTTACATCTATATTCCAAAGCATTCTTGAATTACAACCATTTTAGTTTGAAATGTTCATTTTCATGTATATTAAAAAGGGGGGTGACGCTTAATAGGTTAATTCAACCAGTCATTTATAAGTTTAGACTTACAATTTTTAACTATTGCTCTATAAAACAGAAAATGGAAACAATCCTACAGATTAAAAACAATATGAAAAAAAGCAAGGATGCATTAAATTGATAAAGAAGTAACAGTAACGACATTTATAATATTACAAATGATTTATATTTCAATTAAATGCTGTTCTATTCATTGAAGAATCCTGAAATAAATGGTTCAAGGTTTCCACAAACATATTAACTGTTTTAAACATTGATAATAGTCAATTAATGTTTCTTAAGCAGCAAATCAGCATGTAAGATTCATTTCTGAAGGATCATGTGACACTGAAGAGTGGAGTAATGATGCTGAAAATACAGCTTTGATCACAGGATATAAATTACACTTTACAATATATTCACATAGAAAACAGTTATTTTAAATTGAAATAATATTTCACATTATTTCTATTTTTATTGTATTTTTTATCAAATAAATGCAGCCTTGGTGAGCAGAAGAGACTTCTTTCTAAAACAAAACCAAAACATCTTACAGAGGAAATGTAATATTTTGTGTTTTCCGTCACATTATCTGGGAAACACATGATTAATTTTGTCATCACTGTGATATTCCAGGACAGACTCGGGATTCCCCTGTAGCACAGTTCAATCTTATAATCATATTAGTTATGAAACGGCAAATGTTCAACAAACTGTTTGGCTGAGAAAGAGCAGGAGGGAGTTGCCTGACGTGCACCATATGTTCAATACCACTGCCAAACTATAATCAGCACACATCTCACATTTGCTGTGGCATGATGGGAATCCTGTGCTTATAAACAAAAGCGAATGTCACCCGTGTCTGTATGTGTCTGATCTTCACAGCTGGGCTTTGCTGATCTGAACATGGCAGAGTTTGCTGGTTCAGGCTCCACCGCGCGCTGCTGTCTGCTGGAGGGATACGACACCAAGAACACACGCCAGGACAACTCCATCTTGAAGGTCAGAGGTCAAACCGGAGCTGACGTAACTGCATCATTCTTTTTTTTAACTCTTACTTATCAGAAGCAATATTTTCTAGCAGGTATACACAAGGAGATACAATTACAAGAAGGATAACAAATACGTGCATAAATAAATAAATTAATTCAAAAAATACATTTTTCAATCCTTATTATTTTAAAACATAAATAAATAAGCGAGAAAGCTAAGAAGAGAAATCGACGGCACTGGGTTTGTAAACATGTCTGTGATTGCTTGCACATTTCGGCTCTCCGGTATGATTTATTAGTCGTGGTTATGCAATATTCCTGAAACTGAGCTCCATCTTTGCTCCAAGTCTAAGGTTTCAAGTTAAGCAACTTAAGCAAGCATATTCATTAATGTTAAATTGATCTGTAAAAATCAAATGTTCTTTCTTGTCCAAATGAAGGTGACCATTGGAATGACCCTCTTATCTGGAGATCCGTGCTTTAAAACGTGAGTGTCACTTTTCACTGTTATCTGCTGTAATGTGGGCTCTGTCGCCCCCTTTAGGCTGATAAATGACAATACAACAAGCAATAATGAGTTTGACTGATTTAATGAGTGTCTGAAATTTGTTTTTGTATAATTAGTGCCCCAAGCTCAGCCAAATGTATATCTGTGGCCGGCCGAGACGCTTCCCTGCAGCTGGACTGTAAAGGAGAAGGACAACAGAGGCCCTCTAACCTCGGCTCTGGTAAAGTCGTGTTATTAAAGGTGTATTTCAGAACAGACATGATAAATGAGAGTGATTTATTTGTCAGTAGCAATATGATTGATAAATAGGCAGTTCAGTTAAAAATTGAATGATATATTTATTCAGTAGTTTATCGGGTTTAAAAGATGCTTATGCCTAATTAAGCTTTTGTTTTCATTTAATTGAACTAATCTGAATCAACACTGAAGGGATTAGTTTACTTTAAAAAAAACTTTTGCTGATAATTTACTCACTCCCATGTCATCCAAGATCCATGTCTTTCTTTCTTCAGTCGAAAAGAAATGAAGGTTTTTGATGAAAACATTTTTCTCCATATAATGGACTTCAATGGGGACCAAACGGTTCAAGGTCCAAATGAGAGTTTCAGTGCAGCTTCAAAGGGCTTTAAACGACACCAGACGATGCTAGTTCTTTTTTTTGAGAGTCATTTGGTTAATTCAACAAAAAAGATTCGTTCATTTTGATGAACGAGTTTGAACAGGAGAGTCGCACAACAGAGCAAGGCAAGCATTTGTGCTTATAAAACTGAAACTTTTTTATTTATTTTTTAAAAGACCGCTCGTTTCGCTAGATTAGACCCTTATTCATCGTCTGGTGTCGTTTAAAGCCCTTTGAAGCTGCACTGAAACTGTCTTTTGGACCTTGAACCGTTTGGTCCCCATTGAAGTCCATTATATGGAGAAAATCCTGGTATGTTTTCATAAAAAAACCTTAATTTCTTTTCGACTGAAGAAAGAAAGACATGGGCATCTTGGATGACATGGGGGTGAGTAAATTATCAGCAAATGTTTTTTTTTATTTTTTAAATGAACTAATCTTTGAACTGACCTTTCAATAATGACAGTATTATCTTCTGTGGAGTTCTTTTCATTTCATAATTGAAGAATTTTGCAACATTAATATTGTTTTTTTCTGTTATTTCTGCTTTAAAATAATCAGTATTGTATAAAGCGCTATAGAAATAAATGTGACTTGACATGGCTTGAGTAGTTCTATTTTAATTTTTAATTTTCATGTTTTGTTTTCGTTTAGCTCTTCCCGACGAGGTGGATCGCAGTCAGAGTCCCGATGAATCGTTTCACACGGGTCATTCGCGCAACTCAAGTTACGCCAGTCAGCAAAGCAAACTATCAGGTGTGTGTATGTGTGTCTGAGTGAGTTCTGTACGTTTTCTTGCTGATTCAGGAAGTGCGCCTACAGCATCCTGTCTTTTTTCCATGCTTTAGGTCCCTGCTCTTCCCACACGCCACTATTGTGTGGGAATGTTTTTCTAACATACTCCCACTGACACTTCAGGAGTGCAAAAACAGACTCAGCGTGTTTGTGAACTCTTGAAGTTAATTATTTCTGCACGACAATTCACTCGACATGCGATGTCTGTGTTTGCTACGACAGGACCAGCTTCGCATTTAAGTTTATTTTCAGACATGATTTTGTCTGATGATGATGATGTCCTTCCAAAGAAACATGGTCAAAGAGATCATTTCTTTTCATGCATATTTATCATATTGTTTCACGGATTTACGCTTTACAATAAGGTCCCATTAGTTAACGGTGGTTTTTTATTTTTATTTTATTTTTTTTACTTTTTTTTTTTATTGGAACAAAGAACACAAAAGTTATCATGGATGTTACAATATCAGACAGTATCACAAAACAATTCCAACATCTTGATATATAATATCACACTCAATGGTTTACATACATAATCCATTTTTCCCAAAGCGTGTTGCATTTGTCAAATTTGAGCCTTAATATAAATGTAAGCCTCTCCATACTGTATATTTCGTTTACAATCCCTAGCCATTGAAGTTAACGGTGGTTAATGCATCCACTTACATGAACTAATAATGAGCAATACATTTGTTACAGTATTTAACATCTGTTCTCTGTTATTTCATGCCAGCTCAGGTTCATTCAATAATATTAACAGATACTCTTTGGGATTTAATAACATATTAGTAAATGTTGAAAATAACATGAACTAAAATTGATAAATACTTTAGAATTATTTCTTGTTCACAAATGAAGCCTTATTTCGTTGTTTCTTTGCTGTCATCTGATGGTTGATTGATATTCTTTCTCTGTAACTTGTAATTGTCAACATTTATCACTTTACTTTTTTTCTCAGGGGAAGTTAAACATTTTAAGACTCCCAAAGCATCATCAAACAAACTTGCACTCGACTACGACTTTTTTTTTTTTATTTGACCTTTATTTTACCAGGAAAGAAGCACATTGAGATTAAAAATCTCTTTTACAAGAGCGTCCTGGCCAAAAGCATGTTTTCATGGTTTACTATGCACAGGAACTTTAACTTTTCATATGGAGGTTCAAGTTGTGCATGATGAAACCCTTGTTTATTGAGCATGTGTGTGTATGTGTTTATGTGTGTGTTGTCTTATTGTTAGTTTGATTGCTTCTATTGCTCCTCATTTGTAGGTCGCTTTGGATAAAATCATTGGCTAAATGTAAATGTGTGTGTGTGTGTGTAGGCTACAGCACCGAACACTCCTGCTCCTCCAGTCTGTCTGATTTGACCCATCGCAGAAACACATCTACCGGCAGCAGCGTGAGCACAGACGTCCCTTCTGAGAGCGACACCCGTCCCGACCGGCCTGCACGACCCCCGCGGCCCATCTTGCCCTCCAACAGACCTCCACGGTACGCCCGCGCCAGCCGGGCCTGAAATGGGAGAGACATTAATGGGAGATGCTTTCTTATATCGCGTTAAACTAAACTAGGAAGGGTCACAGCACTTGCATACTGTCCTATTGCTAGTTTAATTGCTTCTATTGGTCTCCTCATTTATAAGTCGCTTTGGATACAGGCGTCTGCTAAATGATTAAATGCAAACATAAATGTCTGGCATTACTGTATTTAATTTTATATATCAGTAGCTGAAAAAATTATTAAAAAAATAACATTTTTATTAGTAATAAGTAATTTTATATCACATTTTATTTTATAAAATTATAAAAAAAATATATATATATACATGAAGAGTTCAGATGCAAAAGCCTCTAAATGCCATTTGAAATTTTCTTCTTTAATGATGATTTTTATCAAACTTGTATATTTAAGTTCAGTAATTTCTCTTAAATAACAATTAATAGGTAATTATCATTGCCATTTGAGTGAAATCACTGAACTTAAATATACAAGCTTGATAAAAATGATCATTCTAGAAGAAAATTTCAAATGGCACTTAGAGGCTTTTGCATCTGAACTCTTCACATATATATATATATATATATATATATAATTATTTATTTACCTGCATATGTAAACATGTGGCGACACACTGATGAAATATTGTCCCTCCACTTGAAGTCCGACGGGAAATGTTAACTGGTATTTCCGTCTGTTTCTTCCAGGAGGAAACAAGATTCGGTGGAGGATCAGCCGACCTGGGTCAACGACACGCGCATAGACGCAGACGACATCGTGGAGAAGATCGTCCAGAGCCAGAACTTCTCTGACATCAGTAACAATGAAGGTGAGAGTTTCAGATCCGTCCGTCTCAGCTGATCCCATTGCCGCATGTGTCCGCTCACGGATTAGAGATGTATTTTACACTTGTTGTAGAAATACTCATGGCTGCTTTGCACCAATTAAAATAAAGGCTTTAAACTTTGCCAGTTATGTACGACTTTAAAAGAAAACTGCATGTAACATTTTTTTTTATATTAAATGTGATTTAATAAAATGATTATCATTGCATATTTGCATTGAGTTCCATTTTTGTGTTTCCATCTTATATTATTTTTTATTTAAAAACTGATCCTTTAGTTTTGATGATGTAAATAATTCATAATATAAAAGTCTGAAATATAATATACAAGTCACAATTATTAACATTTATTTTATTCAATAATCATATATTGATAAATATATTTATCAATATATGAATCATATATTTATATATAATCATATATAAATAAAATAATATTTTATTTAATTTATTCAATAATCTATTATTTATCTGCATCAAAACTTAAACATAAAAAATCGAACTCAATACAAATATGCAATACAAATATAAAATTATTTATTGTTGATTTGCTTTGAGTTTTTCTTGTTATATATATACATGTGTGTCTGTGTGTGTGTTTGCGTGCAAGTGAGTGTGTGTGAAAGATTCTAAATTATAATCATACTTATTATATATATATATGTGTTAACATATTAGAATTTATTATTAATTTACCTGCATCAAAACTGTAAATAAAAAAAAATAAAATGCAAATAAAACTCTACAATAGATATATAAATTTTTTTTTGTAGATTTGCAAAAATAAGTTATATGATTGTATGTGCATTTTTATTTTATTTATGCACATGTTATTTATTTTTTTATGTTATAAATTGGCGTTTTCAAGTGCTAGTTCCAGGTGTGAACAGCAGTGTGTTGTCATCACACACACACACACACACACTCACTCCTCTGTTGTGTTGCTCTTTGTTCAGACAGTAACCTGAGGCTGTTTGTAAGCCGCGACGGGACCACAGCGCTGAGCGGGATCCAGCTGGGAAACAGGTGATTCAACACAAACACACTGGATCTGGGTTCGTTCGGCCGGCGCAAAAACACACAACGTACTGATCAAACTCTGTGTTGTGTTCGCAGGGTCTCCGCTGGTGTGTTTGAGCCAGTCATCATTGAAAGCCATTAGATTTATTCCCACTTTTGTCACTGGAACAATCACACAAACTCTGATCTATTCAAATCACCTCCTGCATTTTCATTTTCTTACAAAAATGTTTAAGTGCCAAACCACTGCAGACACCAGAACCAAACCACTGCACTGGACACATTACAAGGTTGTCCACCGACTGCATGTATGTTGTCATTTACAGCTGCGTTCACATGTGATTTGTCTTTGTCTTGAGTTTACACATCTGTAAGTGTGCGTTTATTTTTGTGAGTCGTTTATAATTTGCGCCGAACACTACGTTTTGACGTGGACGGGCTCTTTAAGGCCTGTGATGCGTGACGTGGGCTTTTCCTGGAGCGTCAGCCGGTCTGAATGCTGTGAAAGGACCAGAGATGCTCTCTGACCCACTGGACGTCTCGTCTCGTCTCGTCTCTTGTTTTTCTGTGTTGCTGTGCAGCACAAAACTCCCTTCCTACAGATTCTAGTGTTATAAAAACCAGTTTAATGCACTTTACAGGACAATCTCACAAAAACACGTCCAGGTCACTTTGTACCTCAAAATTAAAAGGACAAGAAATTGTATTTTCCACAAAGAAAATGACTATTTTAGGATCATTAAGATATTTATGGATGGTAACATCAATGATAATTGAGCATTTATTGTTTAAAATTTTTTGTTATTTTCGTAATTAATTTCAATATATATTTTCAGTTAGCTTAAATATGCTATTTACAAATACATTTGAAATATATATATATATATATATATTGCATTACAAGACATTTGAAGTAATCTGCTTTATCATAAAGAATAAAGTCACAAATCTTAATGGTACTAATAATAGTCTTTTTTTTTAGATGAAAATATGACTTTTTTGGGATGAAATTTGACTTGGACGTTTCTTGAAAGATTTCATGACATTCACTTTTACGCCCAAATCCCCCCAAACTGCATACAATTAAATACAAAATGCATAAAATTTCTAAATACACTGCAAGAAATTACTTTTATACTCACTTTATTTCTTGTTTTCCAACACAAATATCTAAACATTCTTTAAATCAAGATGCATTTACTGGAGAATCAAAATAAATAGTCTTGATTAATGAAAAATGTATCAAGTTTAGGCTTAAAACGAGAAAAAATATCAGAATTAATTTGAATGAAGATATTTGTTCTTGTTTTAAGCACAAACTCTCTTCATTTTGACACATTTGACACACGTAATATTTTCATTAATTTTGCTTCTCCAGTAAATGCATCTTGATTTAAGTATGTTTAGATATTGGTGCTGGAAAAAAGGCAAAAATACTGAGTAAAAAAGTCATTTTTTGAAGTGTACATCTTCTATAAGTGCATGTTTACGATATTGATTTTTAGTGGCACTTTCAATGCATAATCATCAGCCACTGCTGGTTCATGTACAGTAAAGTTTGTGTTTACTGTCATTATTAAAGTGAGTTTCATCTGCTCTTGAAATCATTAAACTGAGCTCATAGACTCATTTTTCCAATACAGAACCAGCTGGCTGGTTATTTTCCTTCACTAAAAATCCCTTTTGCAGTAAGACAGATAGTTTTATTGAAGACTAAGTGTGTTTTGTGTTTCTCAAGTGCACTTGATAAGCTGTGATCCACTCTTTCGGTGCTGCTCATATGAACTGAGTGCTTGTCAATCTGAATTCAAAGCACATGTTTTTTAAAATAGTTTTTCAAACCGTTCTCGCTTATTCTAATGAGAATACACTCACAATACAGGTGCAACTCAAAAAATTAGAATATGGTGCAGAAGTTCATTTATTTCAGTAATTCAACTTAAAAGGTGAAGCTAATATATTAAATAGACTCATTACATGCAAAGTGAGATATTTCAAGCCTTTGATGATTATGGCTTACAGATATGAAAACCTTTTTCACAATTTGGGGTTTTCAGTCATAATAATCATCACAATTATAACAAATAAAGGTTTGAAATATCTCTCTTTGCATGTAATGAGTCTATATAATATATTAGTTTCACCTTTTAAGTTGAATTACTGACATAAATGAACTTTTCCACCATATTCTATGAATTTTTCGAGTTTCACCTGTAATTATAGCGCTTCAGCGTGTCAGCCTGCTAAATCACGATCACAGCATAAGCACTAAACAATATGCAGGTTCAACTTTCAACTTTTCGAGCAGAATGACGTTCATCCGTTCAGCACCAAACACTGAGAGCTTTACATGTTCTTAAACTGTTAGAGAGCACAACATGCACAAGCCCTTCATATCTCTTGCAAATAAGCTAACGTTTTAATGCTATATTAATAAAATAGACCTATAACTTAATAAATCTCTGTAATTTCAATGAAATTCACTTGTAGTTCTATATGTAGCGCACTATTTTTGTGAATCTCAAATGTGCTTTTAATCAATAAATTTTAAGAAACTCTTTCACCCATTCTGTTCTGTTGTCATTATGGATGCGATATATTAATCTTCCATATTTTTTTCAATAATTAGCATTGTCTGATTGATTAACAGAAGGTTTTTCCTGCCTGTATCTCTCTAAAAGGTAAAAAAAGAGTTATTTGGTTATTAAATATTATGTAATGAGTTGATTTACATTACCATTTAAAAGTTTGGGGTTTTAAACTTTTTTTAAAAAGAAGTCTCTTCTGCTCACCAAGGCTGAGTTTATTTGATCAAAAACACTGAAATATTACCACAATCTAAATTAATAGTCTTCTATCTGAATAAATAGTAAAATTAAATTTATATCCTGTGATCAAAGCTGAATTTTCAGCCTTCAGTGTCAGATATCATTATATCAGATATAATCTTTATATATTTTGTCTTCAAGATTCTGTATTCTCATTTTTTAGCAATTTAATGCATCCTTGCTGAATAAAAGGCCTACTAAAGAAATGTGTAGCTACTCACTCCCCAGCAAACAAATTCAATTTCCATGAATATGCATTTGAAATGTATGAAATAGTGAGTTATGCGACACATTTTGTCCCGTCTGAGTGTGTTTTACAGTGCCGTTTCTTCCTCGGCGGGTCAGTTCTGCAGTGAGATCGCAGTCCAGAGTTCTGCTTCCTCCTGACGGTCAGCTGACAGCAGATCATACACCAAACACTGTCTTCTGGAGCCATCTGAACACCGTTACTCGTCCTGAACGGCCGAAGCGCACATGATCCTGCAGGTACAAGAGACGACATGCATCATTAATATACAGATGAAACTCGAAAAAATAGAATATCGTGCAAAAGTTCATTTCAGTAATTCAATTTAAAAGGTGAAACTAATATATTGTGATGATTATGGCTAAACCCCAAATTCAAAATTATATCATTGTGAAAAGGTTCATAATCATCAAAATTATAACAAATAAAGGCTTGAAATATCTCACTTTGCATGTAATGAGTCTATATAATATATTAGTTTCATCTTTTAAGTTGAATTACTGAAATAATTGAACTTTTGCACAATATTCAATTTTTTTTCGAGTTTCACCAATAATGTGGGAATGAAATATAGATGAAGAATGACCTATGATGAAGTAAGCCGTCACACTGATGCAGAGGATGATGAGGAGGATCGTCCCGGGACCCACGTCCACCAGCGTGCAGGCGTTCGGACACGCGCAGGGACTCTCCACCCACATCTGCAGGAGCGCGCCCTCGCTCAGGCTCACGCTGGACGTCACGGAGTGATTCGGGCTGCATCGGTAATGAACCACAGTCTGAGGCTCGCTGTCAGGATATACTGAGGAAACACAATAATATATTGCTTTCAGAGAGCATGAAACATTTAGTGAAATTTCTCTGAGTGCCACTTAAAGATCAGATGCAGTTTTCTTTACTGCGTGTGCAAACCAGTATATTGAAGATCTCATGATTTCATTAAATAGTCAATAGCCTTTTGCTTTTACAAGCCATGAAACTTTTTTACTGGGCAAAAAAATTGAGCACAAATTTTTGCTTCATTTCCCAGCCAGAGAAATGCTGTGATTCTTAAATGCAAATCCAATATCTGCAACAACAACATATTTTGTTGACTTTTAGGAGCATGAAGAAGTGCTCATAATTACAGACATAAACTAAAAGGCACAATATTTAAAATGTTTTAACAAAATGAAGGAATCGGTTAACTTAAAAATATAAATGTAAACAAATAGGCCTAAATTACTTTTTGCAAATTGCTAATAAATATGCATTTAAGATAATAAATCACTTTTAGACAGATAGATATACAGATAGACAGACAGACAGATAGATAGATACCGGTAGATAGATAACAGAGTGATAGATAGATAGATAGATAGATAGATAGATAGATAGATAGATAGATAGATAGATAGATAGATAGATAGATAGATAGATAGATAGATAGATAGATAGATAGATAGATGCCTTAACACTCAGGTGCTCTTCATTTAGGTAAAAATTAAACTTCCTCCATTTATTTTTGTTCTATGGTTTTTCTTTTTAATTTTGTATTTTGAGAGAATGTGATGTTACTTATTAATATTTATAAAATATTTATGGTCCATTTTTGCCATTTTTTTTTCTAATTTTAAATATTTCTTCAATTATTGCAGAATTTCAGATTAATATAGAGACTAGGCCTTTAAATCCATATTTTTGAAGTCATATTAGCGCCATCTGTTGATATAAAACGGTTATTTCATGGTGTTACCACTAGATGCTCGGGTCATGACCTCAAATTTTTTTTTTATCTAATTTTTTCGGTTAGATACCTGTTTAATTTAAGTGAATGTTGAATTAAAGGCGTCTTGCTGCAGTAACTTACTGGAATAAGACACCGAGAGCGTCTTCTCTGAGTCGTTATAGCTGAACCGATTGCCCGTGTGTTTGCCGTAGTTGAAGTATTGAGTGACGAACCCGTTGTCCTGATGAATCCTAAAATCAACTTTCATGAGTTTCACATAACATTACGCCACATCTACAGATGAAGACTGGCTGTGAGTTGACAATGAACTATTGTAAAGCTTGTATCCTAACAGTTGTCTGTGTCTCCTCACCGTCTGCTGACACACACAGCCACGCCGGTGCAGTCGGTGTCGCTGAAGCGCTCGGGCTCAGAGAAGGCCAGGCACGGGCTGAAGGACAGCAGCACATCTGGGGTCTGAGGCGCCGACGGCAGGGGTTTGAGCCGCTGTACGAACCCGTCCTCGTCCACCACCGAGCCCAGATCAATGAGCCCGGATCCGTCCCGCATCAGACATTTACACTCATTCACTTTAATACAACCGCCGTGCTTCAGCTCGGATGGAGGATCCGCTGCTGTGAGTCCTAAAGAGAAGTAAAGCACAACCAGAGAGAGGACAACCATAGTGGACATTCACCGATACCGAGTCTGAACACTAACTAACACTGCAGTCCGTTCACACACCAGTGATAATAATCAACATGAGTGTGTTAGATTCCAGCAGAGCTCCACCACACCAACATCTATCTATCTATCTATCTATCTATCTATCTATCTATCTATCTATCTATCTATCTATCTATCTATCTATCTATCTATCTATCTATCTATCTATCTATCTATCTATCTATCTATCTATCTATCTATCTGTCTGTCTGTCTGTCTGTCTGTCTGTCTGTCTATCTGTCCGTCCGTCCGTCTGTAAATAAATTTTAAGAAACTCTTTCACCCATTCTGTATTGTTGTCATTATATTTCACTAATTAGCAGTGTCTGTCTGATTAACAGAAGGTTTTTTCCTGCCTGTATCTCTCTAAAAGGTCAACAAGAAAAAGGAGTCCTTTTGGTTATTAAAATTATTATGTAACGAGTTGATTTACATTACCATTTAAAAGTTTGGGGTCTGTACATTTTGAGTCTCATCTGCTCACCAAGGCTGATTTTATTTAATCAAAAACACTGACAATTTAAATTAATAGTCTTCTATCTAAATAAATAGTCAAATTAAATGTATTTCCTGTGATCAAAGCTGAATTTTCAGCATGATTACTCCAGTCTTCAGTGTCATACGATCCTTCAGAAATCATTCTAATATGTACAAGTATTAAATGTAAGTCACTATAAGCTATTTGTGTCTAATAATTACAGGTGGTGTATAATAGGACAGTGTTTCAGTCAGATGTATGGAGCAGTATTTATTTGTGTACAATAAACCTGTGTGTAAATTTGTGTACAGAGTTTTTAATTCATGTCATCCGTTCCAAGAACAAATTTCATGTGTTTACACTAATTTTTAGGGGGGCATTGTACCACACGAAACAAAGGTGAATATTATGTTTACTTTTTCTAAATTATTACCCACATCAATCACTTCCCAGAGAGCATTCGTGTATAGAATAAAACTGTGGGATTAGACACACTAAGTAGCCCAGAGCTATAAAGTAGAATGGATATTTGCAGTTTTACGTAATTGGTCCGTAATAACTATTTTAACAATTAATAATTATTTAAAATAATATTTAATTATTAGTTGCCTCTCAGTGTCAATATTCTGCACTAAATTAATGTCGTGATATGTGCAAAAACGACAAACAGCGTTACCTCACGTGACTCCTGTTACCTTTCTCAGCGCAGCTAAAATGGACCAATCACAGTGCGAGTGTGGTCAGCGATAGTCTTATACAGATTGATTTAACGAATTTTTAAATCTACTATTAATCCTTAAAATGTCAACGATTATGCTCTTACACGGACAACTGTTTCCAAAAGGAAAAAATATAAGCGTACTGAGATTTGAATACTACTAAATGGAGGATTGCGTCTGTGAGTCGCTCAGCGCCCACTAGAGGAATAAACAGTGAATTACAGAAACAGTTGACAGAAACACACTGGCCTCTGCGGAGCGCCTGATGCCGCGGGGATTCCGCCTCTTTCTCCGCTTACAACATGGATTTCAACGTGAGGAAACTCGCTACAGATGCTGGAATATTCTTCTCTCGGGCTGTTCAGGTAAGAAGCCCCGTTTAGGGATAGATATATGAGTTTAAACGCAACGGTCAGAGTGTCGTAGACAGTTTATGTGTAGCGCGTGACTCTGCGTTTACACCAAAACACGAAACCGTTTTACAGATATCATCACAAATCAGCTGTACAAAAAATAATTAGTTATTATGTATCGTTAACAGTTAAATGGTGATATTGATTGAACATGAGGCTTATGTACATATTTTAGGGTGTTTGTTATTATTTTGATGCGTTTCCTCTGAGGAATAATATGACAGATTATCGTCGATCACGTTACTTTTGCTCCAGTTTACAGAGGAGAAACTGGGACAGGCGGAGAAGACCGAGCTGGACACTCACTTCGAGAGTCTGCTGTCCAGAGCTGACAGCACCAAAAACTGGACCGAGAAAATCTACAGACAGACTGAAGTTCTCCTGCAGCCAAACCCTGGTAACGTTAAGCAGAAACCCACAACTCAAACACACAATTAAACACGCTTCAATTAAAGGGACAGTACACACACACACACACGCAAAGAAATTGTCATTTGCTCAACCTCAAGTTGTTCCAAATCAGTATGAGTTTTTTTTTTCTACTAAACACAACATTTTTAGGGAAACAGTTTTAGGGAACCATTGACTTCCATTGTATTTTTTTATTTCCATAATATTGAAGTCAATGGGATCCATCAACTGTTTGGGTACTGACATTCTTCAAAATATCTTTTTAACAGATCAAATAAACTCATACAGTTTTGGAACAACTTGAGGGTGAGCAAATGATGACAGAAAGATAATTTTAATTTTTGGGTGAACTATCCCTTTAAAGGGTAACTAAACCCCTGGTCAGAGCCTGACTCCACCCACTAGCAATATTTGAAAAATGCTGAAAAAATGGGCAGACCCCAGCGGGGCTAGGGGGCGTGCACCTGAGACCCGCCGTGAGTGACAGCTGCTGTCAGACTCTAAAATAGAGCGAGACTAGTCTGGAGTGACTCAATAGCTGCCTTTGCAACAGAGCGGCCATTTGAAGTCGAGGACTTTTCTCCCTCACCTTCACCTTCACCTGAAGTGGATGAGGGTGAATTGTATGTATACACAGGGCCAAATCCATTCGAGCTGCTGGCTCAAACTGCGGTCTTAACTCCCGCATCGCGACCGGCATCTGATGAGTTATGTCGTCGAGTTGATCTCAATAGCGCACGCTTGATATTATGCCGCTATATGAAAAAATCCAGCAAAATGCACCGGCTCGTTTGTCGACCCTAGAGGATTAACTTTATCCAAACCATAAATTGTGATTAAAATATCCATGGTCACTCACATCAAGACGCCGCTGCGGTGGAGGAGTCCATGCAGGACGAGCAGTGTTTGGCACTGCGTGTGGAGAAGCCCATGTCCACCTCTATTCCGTTACTATCCTGATCACTGTACTAAACACTGATAAATCTATGCTAACTTGAAGCTATCCTAACTGTACTATGCTACTAGCTACACAAAATAATCTAAATTATCTATATAATGCTATGCTAAATAGATGCAACAATACTCTATCCTGGTCGTTTTCAAAAATAATCTAAATAACTATATAAATGCTATGCTAACTAGATGCTATTATATGCTATAGTATCCTGATCGTTTTCAATATTCATAAATCCAACTCCTGACTCGCTACAGTAGTTTTGACGGAACCAGATGCTTTTATACCAGGGGCTGCCAAGGGCGTGGTGAGCTCGCACCAAGGGTGTGACAGAGTGCGTCTGAGAGTTCGCTACGTCAGCAAGTACCCCTACTGCAGGAGCTTTCCGTTTAACCTGAAGAGGGCAGCACTAAGACGTTTTTACACCATATATTTGAAAATCAAAACACTTTATACTCAATTGTCAAAAAATGTACTCGAATCAATGAACAGCATTTATGAAGCTCCATTCTTACAGATCATTAACTAAAAAAAGTTGTTTTGGTGTTTAGTTACCCTTTAAGAGCACTTTAGCATGCATAACATAAACGTAAATATAAACTACTGTGTATGATGGTTGTGACATTATTCAGTTGTTGGTTGAAAATGCTGGATAAGTCTTGATCAATTACTAATGTCTAAAAATGATAAGAAATTAGTTGATGAAGTAAAATTCTCAATTACTGACATATGTAGTAGTAAATGAATAAATCAATGCTCAGTTTGTCATGTAAAGATTTTAAAATCAATGACATTTATCCTAATTACTGCTTATTGTAGTTGTTAAGTTTAGGAATTGGGTGGATTAAGGGATGAAGAATATCAAGGTATTAATATGTGGTTACCTTTAATATTTAGGTTACCTTTTAATTGATTTATTGTCTTTTATGTTTATTTTACTGTGTATTATGTCTCTTTGTGTGTTGTATCTTTGCAGTTTTAATTGCTTTTGTACAGCGCTTTGAGATGTACATTTAAAGGTGCTATAGAAAATAAAGATTATTATTATTAAGTCCAGTCAAATATGTAAAAAAACAAAATTTAAATAATAATCACAAGTGCCTGTTCCGAGTTTACTCTGCGCTCTCTATTATTGCTCTGAGCTGATAAATGGTCCTGGTCAAATGCAACAGACACACAGGCATCTCTTATCAGTCGGGCAGTGTATTTGTGGCTCCTCTAACAAAATTAAGTCACACCAGCAGGAAAAAAACGTCACAAAATTCGGCCATTTAGTCGCAGTCTGGAGCCCTGACTTATTATTTGTGTGTTTGTGCGGCAGGTGCTCGCATCGAGGAGTTCCTGTATGAAAAGCTTGACCGGAAGATCCCACCTCGGGCCACTAATGGAGAAATATTAGGCCAGTTCATGCTGGAGGCAGCCAAGGAGTTTGGACCAGGAACCCCGTATGGTAAGAACCCAAACTCAGAAATGTTCACCAATCATGTATTGTTTTTGTGTCTTCACAGTTTGCATTCATGCATCCCTTTTTATAATCAATGCATATTAATTAGCAAATGCATCTTGGATTGGATTGCTCATGTGCAGAAATGAAAATGCTTGATTTAAGAGTATAAGGGTTGAGGACAAAACCATTTATTTGGTTCTCAAATGTTGTTCTTAATGACATTATTAGTGTTTGTAATTCTAAAGCTGATTGGAGATGTCATTTGAAAACACAATAGGTTGGTTAGCGGTGCGCTCTTTGAGTGGGGGAATAATTAAACCGCACAGAAAGTTGTTCAGTGATTGAATTGATTTCCCAGTCTCTGATGGTTTTTCCCTGCAGGCTGTGTGGAAACAGCCAAGCCAATACATCTCAATGCATTTTCTTTCTCCATGCATGTTCCCCATTGCAGTGATCAATAGTGTCAGAGGTCACAGCTGTGTCTGATGTCATTTCCTGGCCAGCATTCTTCCAAAGAGGTTTCAGTAGATATGAAGATGCGTCAAAGGTTACATTAATAATAATGAAACATTAAAACATTCGTGCATCATACTTGCGTAGAGCAATATATATACTAGGCCTGTATAGCAAATCTCAGCTGGTTGATTGCTTGTATCATTGTAAAATGTGACTAAATTATCTACTAAATACGGCTATAAGGACGTTAAGATATTATAAACACTAACATAATGATTTTCTGCAAAGCTGCGCTTGGAAACTATCTGTATTTTCAAAAATAAATTTGACTTGAGTAGTTCACTTTAAAAAAAACAACTTTTGCTGATAATTTACTCACCCCCATGTCATCCAAGATGTCCATGTCATTCTTTCTTCAGTCGAAAAGAAATTAAGGTTTTTGATGAAAACATACCAGGATTTTCTCCATATAATGGACTTCAATGGGGACCAAACAGTTCAAGGTCCAAATGAGAGTTTCAGTGCAGCTTTAAAAGGCTTTAAACGACACCAGACGATGAATAAGGGTCTTATCTAGCGAAACGAGCGGTCATTTCAAAAATAAATAAAAAAGTTTAAGTTTTATAAGCACAAATGCTCGCCTTGCTCTGTTCTGTGATGCGCGTTTATGACTCCTGTTCGAACACGTTCATCAAAATGAACAAATCTTTTTTCGAGTCATGACTCAAACGGTCCTAGATAAGACCCTTATTCATCGTCTGGTGTCGTTTAAAGCCCTTTGAAGCTGCACTGAAATTCATTTGGACCTTCAACTGTTTGGACCCCATTGAAGTCCATTATATGGAGAAAATCCTGGAATGTTCTCATCAAAAACCTTAATTTCTTTTCGACTGAAGAAAGAAAGACGTAGACATTTTGGATGACATGGGGGTGAGTAAATTATCAGCAAAAGTTTTTTTTAAAGCAAACCACTCCTTTAAATATGGATTGGTGTATATATATATATGAAGAGTTCAGATGCAAAAGCCTCTAAATGCCATTTGAAATTTTCTTCTAGAATGGTCATTTTTATCAAGCTTGTATATTTAAGTTCAGTAATTGCACTTAAATGGCAATTAATAGGTAATCTTCAGTGCCATTTAAGTGAAATTATTGAACTTAAATATGCAAGCTTGATAAAAATGATATATATATATATATATATAATGGTATCCATATATAATATTAGTAAATATAGCAATTAATAAGTGAATAAATATGAATTCCAGTGCTGAATTTTTACGTTTTATTTGTTTTCTATAGTACTACCATGATAAAGGCTTTTATTGCGGTGTCTGGTTGGCACTTGTAATATCTAATAGATCCATACAGTGGAGATGGAAATCGTTTTGGTTTCTCAGTTCTCAAACTAAAGTGCACTTAGTGGTTTTTAATGGCTCATTAACGTCCCGTGACTGACCACATGCTTTAGGATGGGCTGGAGTGTGAGTGGAAATACACGGCTTATCTCTGTAAGTACGGGACTAATGCAGCCTATCTAAAGTAGAAAACCTTGAAGGGTCTATTTGTAAAATGAACGGAGATTCATTTTTTTTCTGTAATCTTTTGACTGTATTTGCAGTAGGCCATTTATTAGGTTGCTTATGTCAAGAAAGCACACTATAATTTCCACATGCGTTTGCATTTTTCTAATTTAATGCGTTTTTTAACTAATTAAATGAAACAATTTGAGAATGTTTCAGTACTTTAATGACAGGAGCTACATGAACACAACCTGATGATCATATTCTCCAGCAGGATTTTAGATAATCCACAGAGCATCAAGAACATCTGACCTAGTCACATGATCAATGAATACTCATTGAATTACATGATTTGATTAGTTTCATGAAAGCTTTATTTTTAGGTTACAGCGAGATTAGATCAGCCGATTCAATTTGGCAGTTAAAACCGTAGAGATGCGTTCATCATTAATTATTGATTCGGTGGGCCGAACAGCTGCTCGGACTAATGTGTGTTTGTGAACGTCACTCGCTGAACCAGCTGTGACGATTCGTTTCCATCTCCATTTTGCATCCACATCAAATCTCTTCAATGATAGAAATCAGCAGACCTTGAAAATTGCATACCTCTTATGGATATAAAACATATTGTAAATACATATATCAATAACAAATGCCAAACAGTGGGATCTATACACCATGAAGAAACTCAATGCGTTTACACAAACCTATGGAGGAGTGATCTCAGATTTAATCAAAAATATTAGGGATAATTATTTTAATAAAATAATAAAATATAATTATTAATTAAATAATTTTAACCTGCAATAAAAAAAAAATAATAAAATAATGTTGAAAAAAAAAAAATATTAGGGATGCACGATATATCGGCCAGCATATCGGTATCGGCCAATATATGTTCATTTTTAATGTTATCGTTATCGGCCTGGTAAGAAAATGTGGCCGATATATTAAAGCCGATAAATAATGTATTATTCCCTTCAGCTGAGACACTTGTTGAGCACTGTTTATGTTTTATGTCTTGAAATATGATTTGAAATCTCTTCAAAAAATGAAAACACGTGCAGCTCAAATCTGTCATATCGGCTATACAACACTATAATGAGAACATCATTATAATTGTGCACTTGGAACATGGATTTAATTGTGATACTTTTGTTTTTGTAATCAGGCTCTCAAAATTACATAAAAATGTGGATTTAAGTTTATCGGCCGATATATCGGTTATCGGCTTTCAAATATAAACTAGAATTATCGGTTATCGGTATCGGCCAAAATTTTCATATCGGTGCATCCCTAAAAAATATCTTGATTTGTGTTCCGAAGATGAACGAAATTACTGTTCATTACTGTAATTACTGACAGAATTTTCATTTTGGGGTAAATTAGTAAACCTTATTGTAAAGTGTGATGTCCAAATGAATGAATGCTCTTTCAACACTGGGAAATGTTTTTCGTCTATATCTGCCCACACTTTGACTCATCTGTGTAGGAAGCACCCTGATCAGTGTGGGCGACTGCCAGAGGAGACTGGGCGGCGCTCACAGAGACTTTCTGCAGACCTCATCCATCAGTTTCCTCACACCCCTGCGCAAGTTTCTGGAGGGAGACTGGAGGACCATTTCTGTGAGTTTGACTAATAGATAGTATCTCTGTTAATCAGCACGATTCTGATGCATTGACAAATGCATTTACAGAGAGAGCGGCGACTCCTGGAGAACCGGCGCTTGGATCTCGACGCCTGTAAAGCTCGACTCAAGAAGGCCAAAGCAGCCGAGGCCAAAGCGGCTGTAAGACTCATTTCACCTCTTTTCTCTAGGGATGGGAATCATAGGGATAGTCATAGTCAGATTTTATTATTGAACTGAACTGAATGAGCAATTAACTGAATTGAGCTGAATAATAATAATAATAGCATCCCAAGGTAAAAGCAGTAAAGCAAATGGAAAATAATTAGTGTTCTTGCTGTTCATAAGGTTTCAAGCTAAAGATAATCACGTGCATTTCATCAGATATAACTGAAGTACAAGGTTATAAGTAGAGCCCGACCGATAAAGGATTTTGAAGGCCGATATCAATACAAATATTTTTTGGTTTTAAAATCCGATATATCGGCCAATATTTATTTATTTATTTATTTTTTCAGAAACGCGCAACAAAACATTAACAGATTTCCTATTTATGAGTTTTAACTAAAATATTATGATCATGCATTTTAAAAAGAAACTTTTTTCTTTTATTGTCACATCAGAACAGGCTGGTGATAGTGGCATTAGCTATCTTTTTGATTAGCTAGTCTATGATAGGCCATAATTTAGCAATGGATGATGTCATACTTCAAAGTGTAAAACATACATTTTCAATATAACAGGCCAAGGAGAGATGATGCGTCTCATTGCTATAACTGTCACGCGCTATTAAAGAAATACTTCAGTCACATTGTCAAAAGTTAAAAGGACAGTCAGTCAACTACACTGTAACGTAACGTAATTATTACTAATTCGGCTTATTTAACAGCAGCAAAACTGGACATGATGGTCACAAATTTTGTCCTGCTTATTTGAGTTAAGAGAACTGATGGGGATGATCTTTTAATTGTTATTCAAGCAATGACCAACTCAACGAGTGTTGCCAACAGGAACTGTGTAGAGTGCCCTCTGGTGGACAAACTATACAACTCCAACACTCATGACATGGTTCAAGCGTGTTTTGGTCCGTTTTTATTTTTTTATTTTTGAAATATTCATTTATCGGCCATTATAACTACCGATACCGATAGTTTGGAAAATGCCTAATATCGGCCGATAATATCGGCATGTCTGGCTCTAGTTATAAGATATATTATGTGAATGCATATAATATGAGATGGCTAAAGAGATGCGTCTTTAATCTAGATTTAAACTGGGAGAGTCTGAGCCCTGAACGACTTCAGAAAGGCTATTCCAGAGTTAAATGTGAACCGCTCTCCCTCCTTTAGTGCACTTTAGGACTACCAGAAGACCAGGGTCCGGTGTTCTGACAATTCATGCTACCCATCGAGATTTCCTACTTACCGGTTATGCGCATGTGCAGACTCAGTTTTTTTTTTTTTTTTTTTTTTTTTTTACAAAAGGTACATTTTCCTGTTATAATGTATAATTTCCCTTTAAAAAATGCTTACTACCATATGAATAATTGTACGGTCAGCCAGCTGAAAAGGAATAACTGAAAGTTTCAGTTACTATAAGAAAAGGTGTACTTTGACAAGTCAAAGATGAATATTTTATGATAATTTTTACTAAATAAAAATGTTTTAAAAATAAAAACAGTAGTCTACAGTATACAGTAGCTACTCATAACTTAGAATTGTATTAGAATTGTATTTCATACGACTTTAATCGGCATTCTGTGATCAATTCGCGCTACGGTAGCATTTTTCGACAAGGCAGCAAAAATCGACAGAACACCGGTTTCACAAAGCTATTTTAGAGCGGTCTATAGTGTTAGACAAGTCAAAAATGTGCTCATAGAATAGTCTAATGCAAGTTAGACTGTTTCACAAAAATAAAGACTGACTTAATTTAGACACCTTACCCCCAGGCTAACTTAACTATGTTAACTTGGCAACCGCAGTAACAATCAGTTACACTACAAATATTCATCACCATTTCAGTGTCTTTAAGTTTATCTTGGGATCCTCCTCCCGGTTTTAGATATTTCCTCTTAAATATTTCCATGTTTTTGTATCTTTTCTGTACGTCTTTAACGCTCGATCCGCCGATGTTTTTTGTTTTGAAAAGTGTCTTATTTTACCCAGAATGCATTGCAGCGTAGTCCTACTTAAGATAGTCAGAGTCTTGCGTGCTTTGTGCAACGGTCTGATTTAGATGTCTATCTGAAGTCGGACTATCGACTATATCTAAGCCGTAGTGAAAGTCTATCTTTGTGAAACCGACCCCAGAGTTTTCTGATCTTAAAGAGCGTGAGGTGATAGAAGATCAGTTAAATACACCGGGGCTAAACCATTAGGGCTTTATAGGTCCGTCCGTAGCAATACTTTATAATTGATACTGAACTTAATAGGTAACCAGTGTAGAGATTATATAATTGGTGTTATATGTTCATATGATCATATTTTATTGACCTGGTAAGAAATCTCGGTGCTGCAATTTGCACTAATTGTTGCTTGTTTATTGAGGATGCAGGACAACCGGCTAATAAAGCATTACAGTGATCTAGTCTCGAGGTCATGAATGCGTCAACTAACTTTTCTGCATGTTCTGGAGTTTAGCAATGTTTCGCCGTTTTTTGTTACATTAAATATGATTTTTGGCGTTGCTGTCTAATATGACACCCAGGTCTTTAACTGTAGATGATGAA
This sequence comes from Pimephales promelas, assembly GCF_988280905.1. Lineage (NCBI taxonomy): Eukaryota > Metazoa > Chordata > Actinopteri > Cypriniformes > Leuciscidae > Pimephales > Pimephales promelas. The sequence continues at coordinate 33,940,449 of NC_142782.1, read as the reverse complement.
GTAACTGTACATCCTTTTAGATGCAAATTGTATTCAAAGAGATTCTGTGTACAGGTTTTTAGTCCAATACACAATATCTCAGTCTTATCTGAATTTAATAATGCTCATTCAATATTTTATATCTTTAACACACTCTGACAACGTGTCGTGATGAAATATAGCTGAGTATCGTTGGCATAACAGTGTTTTCTAATAATATTAATGACACTATTACGGTATCTTGCTAAAGCTGCTCTACAGTGGGATTTTAACTTGAAGTTTGCATCATTAATTCAGTTTTTTTCCTGCTGATTACTATTTAAACTATTTCTATTATATAAAGCACTATAAAATCAAAGGTGACGTTTGAGGAACATTTTTATCTTATTGCATTTTCTAACCTCTGGTTTTGTCGAATGATGAAATCAACATGAAACAATCATGGCAAATCAGAAATAATAAACAGTATAATTCTGGAGGAGAAACATGTCTGTAAAACCCCTAAAGGTGTCTTTCCACCATAAATGCGGCACAGAAGTGTCATTTCCATCACAGAAAGCTGCGTTTACAGGTCTGGAAAACTCGCCTTAATAAGAACCGGTTCTCGATTCCCAACCCTCTCGTTCCCCGTCTTTATTGTCGTGCTTTGATGGCATCACTTGATATGAGTCCTCCTGGTGTTTGTTGTGAATATTGAGCTAATTTCTCCCCTGTTGACACTGAGCACTAATCGCTGTGTTTGGTCTCTGCTTTAACCTTCAGTGTGAGGGAGAAGTGAGTATCGCAGTTCATTTCCTCATTATGCTTTTCTGCCTTTTTAACATTTTTTGAATGACAGTGACAAAGACCTTTCAGTTTTGTTTCTCATTTTTCATGCAGGATTCACATAAGACCTACTTTTAAATGATATGATGTAATTACATGTATCATTAAAAATCCAAATGTCCAAAATGCATTGCAACAATTGCAGCGATTATTTGATCATTTATTCCATCATATCATAATAATAAATACCCACTCTAATTGTTTTGGGATTTATTAATGCAACAGTAACGAATGCATTACTTCAGTTCACTTATTTTGCTTTTCAGCAAGATCAAAGATCAGATGCTTTCATTAGCTGATCTTTAAAAAATATGATAAACATCATCTATATTTGAACAAGCTTAACCCTCTGATGGTCCTCGGCCACTTCTGACCGAATAATTTTCTGTTTTGAATTTCTAAAAATCACAGCTTCATCGGAAGGTTGTGATACTTGGGGACTTTTTTTGGCATTTGGTATGTGAATACAAAAAAAAAAATTGAGGTCATGATCCGAGCATGCTAAGTGGTCGTAAAAAAATTAGTCACGATTTTGGTCTTTGGTCAAAAATGACCCCCATAGGAAATGAATGGGAAATTGACAAAAACACAAAAATTCACAATTTTTTATTTATTTATTTTTTTTACAAGTTTTTAATAAGTATTAGTTTTTAAGATTGTTTCAATTATATATTCAAATACACCAAAAAAAAAAAAAAAAAATGTGTTCATAAACATCAAATTCACATGCTTCTCCAGAGAGCTGTACATGCCATCTAATGGTTACACCATGATTCTATGCTTTTTCTCTATACTGTAACCAGATGGTGCTAATTTATTCAAAAAATATTTTTTTTTCTGAAGGCCTAGACTCTATATTAAACAAAAATACTGCATTAATAATTAAAATTATATATATATATATATATATATATATATATATATAGAAAATATATATATATTTCCATTGAAAAAATAGACCATAAATATTGCATAAATATTAATAATTTCAATCAAATTGTCTCAAAATACTAAATTAAAAAGAATAAATATTATAGAACAAAAATAAATTGCATTGGTTTTACTGGGATGGATGAAGTTTCATTTTTAGGCCTCCGGTCACTTCTAACCGGGAAGGCCCAGGACGTGACTCATAAAGGAAGACCATCAGAGGGTTAATCACAATATTCTGATCTTTGAATCTATCTGTGGTTCTGATGCATGGCATTTTAAAGCTTCCCACAATGCCCAGCAGTTATCTTCCCATAGTTCAATGGTGCCAGTCAGTCTCTTTCCTAAAATATCTGCAGCATTATGTGTTTGTTGATTGTGTTTTGCCATGAGGTGTGTGTTCCTGTGTGTTTCAGGCTGCTCCAGACTTTCAAGAGACCAGACCGCGTAATTATGTGCTGTCTGCCAGTGCATCTGCGGTAAGAACATCTTCACTGTCTGAGACACACACACATATACTCTATTATACATATTCAGTCTCAATATTCATGAGAGTCAGCCTGTTATTCATTATCCTGTTGTCAAAAGTAATTATATAGTAATTATATTATCTGCATTTTTCTCTCTCCTCTGATCAGCTCTGGAATGAGGAGCTTGATAAAGTAAGCCTGACATCATCACGCATATATTGATGTGTATATATATATATGCTGTGACAAAATGTTTTGTTACTGTCTTCTGGTTTGGTTGTCATTAATTAATGTATAAATAAGTAAATAAATAAATGTGTGGAAAAATACAATTATACATAAATATGGAAATAAAAGTATAAATACTCATTTATATGCACTTTTTTACATTTCTTTGTATATTTATTTATGTATTTATTTATGTATTTTTGCTTTTTTACATTTCTACGTATATTTATTTATGTATTTATTTATTTTTAATTTAGTCAGCTTTGGCATTCCATAATCACTGGTCACTTTGTACACACGAGTTAATTGAATTTAGTTAGTTGAATTTAAATTTGACTCAATCTCATAATGAAATGTTGGGTCATATTTCAAAATAAGAAATTAAATAATTGTGCATCAAATATTTAGTATAAAGTCAATATTTTGCAAAAAGTTTATAGAAGAATGAAGTTTATAGTTTAAATAAGAATGTTAAAATGTTTTGCGTTGTGTGATTTCATAACTATGCCAAAAAAATGTTTGTAATTCAGTAATTACTTTTTTGTTGTTGTTGCTGTTTTTAACTAAATTCAGAGGAAATTGAGATTATTAATCAAAGATAATGTCACAAATATACAAATCTTGTAAAATAAATCGAAATATATTTATTTCCTTGTTTTTTTTTTTTCAGTTGACTGTGGATTAAAATATGAATTTGAGATTAATATTTTCATCAGATCAGCGTTAAGATGCAAATGTTGCTTATGTGATGTCTCTCTCTCTCTCGTGTGCAGGCGGATCATGAACTGCGTGTTGCTCAGACAGAGTTTGACAGACAGGCTGAGGTCACCAGACTGCTCCTGGAGGGCATCAGCAGCACACATGTGAGTCGTGTTTACACACTGCATGCTGCATTAACACACGTTACACACAGATAGGGTTGGGAATAGAAAATGTATTCTAATTCTGGAATCGGATACTTAGGGTCAGAAAACAGATACTTTTGATTTGATTACGCTTATCGATTCCCATGTGCACATTTTAATGTGATTTTACACCATTCAAAAAGACATGAAAGATAAATGCACAAAAAATTGTCAAAATATCTTTGTAAAAACAGTCGGTTTTAAGTGAATATAAACAGTTGAGACAGAAAAAGTGAAAGGATCCGTGCATTCGGTCTTAAATTATAAGAAAAAGAGAAATCACTCACTGATCTAAACTGAATAACTTTTATAACTTTAATAAGTCTATATTGTACTTATTTTATTACTGACTGTTTAATTGTCTTTAAGAATTAAAAAAATTTAAATGTAAAATGTATATTAGTTAGTTGTTTTTTGTTAAAACCATAGACAGTTTCTCATGCACGTGCTCTTATTCAGCTGCAACAAAATGTTTTGCAAAAAGACAAAATAAAGTAAAATATGCTTAATTTTTTTGGAATCTAAACTGGAAATCAATAAAAATCAGAATCACTAAGATTCAAACGATATCCAACCCTACACAGCCGATCAGAAGTGTTGGTTTGAGTAGTTTAACGTTTTTAAACGGATAACCCTCATTGCCAGGACTGGCTTAAAGTCTTTCTTAATAACCTCTCAAAATATGCACACTTTGAAACTCAAAACATCACTCAGTAATGGCTAAATCATATTTCAAAAGACTCTAACAACAAGCTTAAATATCTATTATCCCTATGCAAACAAATGAAGTGCAGTGTGTGTTTGTACAGCTTAATGAGATCTTTTGTGTCTGCGCAGGTGAATCATCTGCGCTGCCTGCGTGAGTTTGTGGAAGCGCAGACGGTGTATTACAACCAGTGCCACAAATACATGCAGGAGCTTCAGAGAGAGCTGGCCAGGTGGGCACACCTCATATCTAATGCTGTTTAGCACGCACATCATTTTTATCAAAATGAAATATAATTTAATATGAAATAATGAAATAATTTTTCCCAAAATGAACGTCAACAGTCTTAAAAAAATATAACATTAAATGTAGGGCTGGGTATTGACACAAATTTTACAATTCGATTTGATTTCGATTCAATATTGATTATTGTGGATATCAGTTACAATAAATGGCAAATTTTCTCAGGGAATCAAATCTCTTAACTAATGCTGTAAACTATGGGAGTCTAGTTGTAGCCTATAGACTTCATTAGCCTAATATGAAGGTAATAATGAACTGTTTTGTAGCTATACAAACACTTAAATTACACTTTTATTTATTTTATAGTAAGAAGATTATATGAAATATAAACATTTAAATGGTGGCTGTCATAAAAACGTGCCAGATTTATTCAAATATGCATTAAATATTGAAGAGCATTAAGATTATAATGCATATGTAATATGGTGTATATATTTAGCAAAATGCTCCTCTCTAGAGTTATTTTTTCTAGCTGACTAACGAGTTTATGTGGGTTTTCTGAGGTAAATATGACGATACATGACATTGATTACAAGCTGTTTAACTGACGTCTTTCGATAAGCGAATCAATGTGACATGATACGGATTTCGATAAGTTGTACTCTATCTTTTAACTCACTTTCAGATGCTCATTCATGTTTATTTGGCGCTGTGACTGGTATTATTAACCCGGAAGAGAGATCAGCGCTGCTGCTTCTCCAGAGCGATCTCACGCCACAGCGCCAAAACGTTATTTGTGTTTTTGAATTACTAAAGAAAATGGACGTAATTTGAAAATTGAGACTTTGTTTCATATCAATAGTAACAAAGGACAAAGATCATTGCGATTTTTTTTGGGTGCGCGCAGCCGCGATACAATGTCCCATTCATTCAAATGAAACAGGATGACTAATCGATTCTTGAGATTTAAGAATCGATACCGGTTTGTAAAAATGAGAATCGATTAATATCGAGAAATCGATATTTATTACCCAGCCCTAATTACCATAAATGGTAACACTACAATTAGGTCTCACTAGCTAACATAAGCAATATATTTTTTTATCATTCACTATATTATAGCTACTCGTTCTATTGTCTGACGACAAAAAAATAGGAAATGAGAACAGCTTTATTTGACATTCGGCTATATTATATTAAAAACGCACTAGGCTGACAGAACGCAAATAACGCGATGACGTCATTAATATGCTAAGTGAAGTGTGACGTCATCGAGCGCCTTTTAGGGAAGGCCTTAGCTGCTTTCCTTTGAAAACATGCATTATTCTAAATGATTGTTTTTGCTTTTCCCATCGTCTGCTCGCAGTTCCAGTGGAGACATGTGAGTTTTGAGTTTGTCGTCTCGTTAGTGGACGCACGAGTCAGCAGAGCCCTCATCTGTCTTCTGTCTTTCAGAGGATGCCCCGACTCATTGGAGGTGAATTCCCACGGTGTCGGCAGCCCCACAGACCCGTCGGCCGTCCTGCCGCTGAACTCTCCATCTCCAGACGCAGACGCTCTTCAGATCGAAGAAGTGCAGCCGCCCGCCAGCGGCACACGCAAGGCCAAAGTCCTGTACGCCTACGATGCTGGAGACTCCAGTGAGCTCTCGCTGATGGCTGATGAGGTGAGCAGACGTTTGCTGAAACATATTCATACTCATGATAACGTCCAAAGATAACCAGTGTAATCTCTTAAAAAATATCGCCGCGTAAAACTGGATCCTCAAGTCCCACCCTAAATTAATTCTCACTGAATTTCCCGCATTGCAGAGATGTAATGCATTAAAGGCATTATAGTTTATATTGGCTAGTTTAAATTTATTTTTAATATTAACCCTCTGGGGTTGTTCGGCCCAAATGGACCCGAAGAATTTATTTTAAATACATTTTTTTTTAAATCACAGCTTCCTCAGAATTGTCCGAAATGTGGTGACTTTGTTGGTATTTGAATACCCCAAAAAATTGGGGACAGGATGTGAATAGTCTAAGTGGTTGTAAAAAAAATAGTCACACTTGGGGTGTTCGGGTCCAAATGGACCCGCATGGAAAATGAATGTGAAATTGGCAAAAATGTGAGTTTTTTTTTGTGCGTACAATCTACAAATCAGCCATGATCTTGAAAAAAGCACACAACAGTGAAGGGGTGAATCTATAAAACATCAAGAGTGCAAAACAGACACACACACACACACACACCAAAAAATTCAGATTATACATGTTTTGCATTTTTAAAATGCTCAGTTTGTCCACCAGATGGCATCCATCTCATTTCAAAAATCGCTTTTATGAGGCCTAGGCTTGACTCTAAAATGAAATACAGCTTTAAAAACAATAAAAAACTTTTTTTTAAATATTTTTTCTATTATGTTCAATGGGGGGAAATTTTGTTATAATTTTTGCATTAATACTAATTATAATTTTTTTTAAAATTTTCTCAAAACACCAAAAAAGAAAAGAGAAATATTATAAAAAACGAGTAAAAAAAAATTTTTTTTTTTTTTTTTTTTTTTTTTTTTTAACATATGAATCCCGCCCTTTGGGCCCATTTGGACCCGAACATCCTGAGTGTAACTCTGAAACGAACAACCCCAGAGGGTTAATAGGTAATTTGGTTAATATAGTTAAGTTAAATGCATTAATATTGTACTTTTCACAATACATATTGTTTCAATGCAACTTTACAGAAAATCATGACGATAATGTGTTGATATTCTAATGCATTATAGTCACATTTACCAGATTGGGTGATAATATAGTTTACAATTTGCAACAATTCAAGTTTATATCGTCCTATGCGAGTATACTGTATGCGTGCAGATAAAGTTGGACATACTTATACTTTATAGACAAAGCTGGGCGATAATATAGTTATATGAATAATAATATAGTAGTTGAGATTCGCTAAATCTTATATATCGCTTTATGTACTGTAAGGATGCAGATAAACCTGGATATATCATAAATCAAACTTTATATTTAGAGCTGTGCAATAGTACAGTTTACATTTTTTTAGTTTACTACTCAGTGATAATATATATTTTACAGTTGGTGTTATTAAATTATCAAAAATATTCTATGTATACACAATATATCAGCCATCATATTGGTATTGACCAATAATGTTCTACTTGACGTTATTGTTATCGGTCCGATATCTGGCTGATATATTTAAGCATAAATAATGTATTATTTCCTTCAGCTGAGACCCTTCAACATGATGGTTTTGAATTGCTTGAAATATGATTGGAATCACTTCAAAAAGGAAAAATACAGTTACGAGCAACATGTGCAGCATAAGTCTGTCATATAAGCTACATAAAATGATCATGAGAACATTGTAAGTGTATTTTAGCGACATGGATTTTAATGACGAGACTTGTTTTAGTTATCAGTATCGGGCAAAATCTTCATATTGATGCATCCCTAATGTACAGGTGAAACTGGAAAAATTAGAATATGGTGCAAAAGTTCATTTATTTCACTAATTCAACTTAAAGTGAAACTAATGTATTATATAGACTCATTACATGCAAAGTGAGATATTTCAAGCCTTTATTTGTAATAATTTTGATTATGGCTTACAGATTTGAAAACCTTTTCAAAATATTCTAATTTTGAATTTGGAGTTTTAAGCCATTATCATCAAAATTATAACAAATAAAGGCTTGAAATAGTCTATATAATACGATTATAACCATATTCTAATTTTTCGAGTTTTACCTATATTCACAATAATTTTGAGGCATTTAGACTTATTAACTGATTAAATGATTTTCTCCATCCTCTGATTGGACGATCAGCTCATCACAGTGTACACAGTGCCTGGAATGGACCCTGATTGGCTGATCGGAGAGAGAGGAAACCAAAAGGGGAAGGTGCCTGTCACATATCTGGAGCTGTTGAGCTAAAGAGGCGAGAAACGAACACACACTCTTCCATGTCCCGACACACAGTTTCCAGCTTGACTGAATCATGGATGCTTCTGAGATCGACCCATGCGTGGGTTTATTTACGGAAAACCAAACGATTGTATGTTTACATGCATGTCAGGGGGCTTTATTTCTGTTTGATTTTAAAATTTAAGATGTTCATGATGTCTCTGAAAGTTTTTACATGATTTTGGAGAAGCTCATGAATATTGAGACATTGAGTGGAAATGAATACATCACAGTAAGATTATAATCCGTCCTTCTTTTTTAATACCGAACATCAAACATGAATCATGAATTATTACATTTTGTTAATACCTCAGCATTATAATTCATACAACATTATAATTCTTTTTTAAATTTCAGACTAACACACAAATATTCACCAAAACAAAACTAACAATTCACAAATGCCTGAAACATGACGAGCACATGCATGTATGTGCCTGTTTTCTGCACTAGAAACTGTTCTGTGGTCAGTCAGAATGTCTTTTCTGCCTTTTTTATAGTTAATGGTCTTTATTCAGGTTCTCTTTTAAGGAGTAGTTCACTTTTAAAAAAACTTTTGCTGATAATTTACTCACCCCCATGTCATCCAAGATGTCCATGTCTTTCGTTCTTCAGTCGAAAAGAAATTAAAGTTTTTGATGAAAACATTCCAGGATTTTTCTCCATATAATGGACTTCAATGGGGACCAAACTGTTCAAGGTCCAAATGAGAGTTTCAGTGCAGCTTCAAAGGGCTTTAAACGACGCCAGACGATGAATAAGCGTTTTATCAAGCGAAACGAGCGGCCATTTTAAAAATAAATAAAAAAGATTAAGCTTTATAAGCTCAAATGCTCGCCTTGCTCTGTTCTGTGACTCTCCCGTTTGAACTCGTTCATCAAAATGAACAAATCTTTTCCAGAGTCAACTCGTTCATTTTATTCGTTGAATCAACAAAATGACTCGCTATGATGAAATCACCAAATGAAATCACCGTTCGTTTCGCTTGATAAGACCCTTATTCATCGTCTGGTGTCGTTTAAAGCCCTTTGAAGCTGCACAGAAACTCTCATTTCGATCTTGAACCTCGTCAGGAGCGAAAGTCCTAAAGAATCGCTAAAAATGTGCTTCACTTGTCTCAATTGAGTTTCAATGAGATCGCTCTGTCCACTTCTTATACTGTCTATGAGTTGCATTGAAACTGTCTTTTCGACCTTGAACTGTTTGGTCCCCATTGAAATCCATTATATGGAGAAAATCCTGTTTTCATCAAAAACCTTAATTTCTTTTCGACTGAAGAAAGAAAGACGTGGACATCTTGGATGACATGGGGGTGAGTAAATTATCAGCAAAAGTTTTTTTTTAAAGTGAACTACTCCTTTAAGCTGACCAATGATCTAATCTCAAAATGAAATGTTTATCTACACCATGTAAGCACTAACATGTTTGCACTGAGTTTCGTAAAGCCTAAATGAAACACAGCCTTAACTGCGTCTCGTAATGTAACGAGCTCAGCGTTCGTCACTGCAAACAACATCCATAATTAATCCATGCAGTGTCCAGAAATTGAATGTTGATCAGCCTTATATTCTTGTTTTTCATGCATGATGAAGCTGACAGTGCACTAATAGCCGCTCAGAAAATGTGCCACTTAACGATTTCTTAATCTCTTTTAATTAGGCAAAGTGTAAACAAATTAAGCATCTCAATTTAAAGGCCCGATTTGACATGATTTACAGATGTGTGTTAATTGAATTGTATCTATTATTGTTTTGTAAAGTGCTGTTGCCACATTCCTTTGTTCTTTATCACTTTTCAAACTATTCTGACTGATGTAATTATATTAATGATCATTTAGTTTATTTATATAGTTTCAGAAACCCAAGGTTGCTCTGTTGATTCAAACCATACTTGATTGATTTATACCGTCATGAACCCACGGCACTGCAAACCAGCTTTATATGATGCCTATCGATGTATTTATTTTAAATTAATTGCAGACCTTTCTGTATTTAGAGTTTGGTTTCAAAGCTTACTTCCTGTTTATTTATTATTTATTTATTTATATTTTTAGTGCCAAAGTGCAGCTAAACATTTTAGATATTGTGACGTTATTTAGATATTGTGGTATTTATTGTATGATTCGATTTCTGATTTATTGTTATTGCAAATCACTGCGGTTTATGTATAATGGCCCAAACTGAATTCATAAATTCATGAACCCATGTAACTCAAGTTTTTCATTTTAGTGCTGCAGTGACGCCCTCTGTTGGTCACTTTATTGTTTTTCCAGCTCTCCTTTGCTCTTTATTGTAATTAATACGGGCTCTCCAAACCATGCGGAGAGAATCAGGCTTAATAATGTAATAAAAGTCATTTTATTGATATATATATATATCTTTTTCGAGTTCCTCACTGATAATTTAATCCTCTGGTTATCTTCGGGGTCTTTTTAACCCGCAAATTAATTTTAAATAAATGTTCTCTTAGTCCAATTGGTATGAAACTTTCTACAGTTCTCAGCACTTTCTAGATCTACAAAAAAAGAAAAAAAAAAAAAAAAGAAATTAATGGTTAAAGTGTTAATGGTTAAAATTTTTAGTGATTTTTATCTTTATTTTAAAACTGCATTTTTCAAAATATGGGCAAAAATCTTACATTAAACGATGTAAAGCTATCCATGTTATCCCCATGAACGAAGGTTAGAATTCTGGGTCTTTTACAAAGTGTATTTTACATAAAATGCTGTTTTTTTGTTAGCAAAAAAAAAACATATTTAAATAAATATTTATTTATTTATAGAAATTTAAAAAATATCATAAATCCTCCAAAAACTGCATAAATGCTGAGTAAAAACATTAATAAACAAAGTAAAATACATTTGTAAAAAATAAAACAAACTATTAATCCGTTACAAAATGCAATGTTATTGTTCTGGGGTCCCTGGATACCCCAAAGATAACTAATGGATACACAAATAAAGATAACCAGAGGGTTAAACGCATATACAGCTTTTTTTAATTGAGTGCTGCATGGTGTTGGCTACATAAATGTCACACAATAGTGCTTATTACAGATGTTTAGATTGTACACATAATTCTGTTTGTTTGCAATTATGTAATAGTCAACAAAGGCACAAGGTTTATTACCATTTCCGATTCTAGGAAGAAATGACATAATCAGAGTTGAATGTTCCCTTTGAATGTAAATACGAGCTCTATCAATGATTTGCTTCTGAAACTTGAAATGCTACCACTTTGATAAAATTAAGTCAAGGTTAAATCTGTTTACAATGAAGGACTTCAGTGTTAAATCTCACAAAACGGGACATTTTGTGCTGTTAATACGAGAATCACTTTCACTTTTCTGTATTTGCTGCATATTGTACTCAAACAGTCGAACATTCGGACGCTGTTATGTTATTTCAGCGTTTTAATGATTTGATTATTACTATTTTCCACATTTAAGAATAATAGTATAGAATGAAAAGTGACACGTTCAAAAGCTTGGGATACTTTAAAATAAATGAACACTTTTATCAAGCAAGAACGCATCAAACATTAATGTTACAAAATGTTCAATTTCAAATAAATACTGTTGTTTTGAATCCTGAAAAACTAAATATGAAGCAACACTGATAATAATAATCATAAATGTTTCTTGAGCAGCAGATCCTCATATTAGAGTGATTTCTGAAGGATCATGTGACACTGAAGACTGGAGTAATGATGCTGAAAATTACAGGAATAAAATACATTTTAACATATATCCACATAGAAAACACTTATTTTGAATTGTAATAATATTTCACAGTTTATACTGTATTTTTGATCAAATAAACACAGCCCTGGTCTTTCAAAAACTAAACCAATTCTTACCGACTCCAAACTTTTGAACGGTAGATTATGTAATGCATGTTTAATCTGTCAGAAGTTTCTATGCACAGAGAACGATCACCACATAAATAATCCAGCCCACAAAAACAAATATGCCGAACATCAAACTGAACATGACGAGCAGACGAGCCTTCTGGGACGTTTTCTCAGCTTCGCGGATATCACCCCTGGTCAGCGCGGCACGCGTCTGCAGAGAGGTCAGAGGTCATGATGAATGAATAGGGTTTGTGTTTGTGTTTGTACTCATCATGCATTGTGTTTCAGGTGCGGACCTCATACGAGTACATGACCGCGACGAGGCCGCTCATGATGCAGCAGAAGATGGTCACCAGCAGAGACTCCACCAGGTAATCTTTGGGTACGGGTGTCTGCTCCTCTCCCAGCGCCGGCCCGTTCATGTACTGAAACACATCCACACGGAGAACGAGAATAAGCAATCACTAGACCTGAGGCTCCTGACCTAATCATTAGCCGTTTGGTTGATGCTCCGCCCCCTCGTAAATATTAGGACCTCGTCACCCTTTTATTGATGGACAGTGTTTCATTGTGTGAGAGATTATTTGCTCCAAGTGAGAATGTTAGTGTGAAATTGAACACCGTATATGCTAATGTTGTTTTCAATAAAAAACATTTGCACAAAGCAAGCCGATCCACTTTTGTTGATAAGAGCATTAAAATGAGAGAAAATAATGGGAAAAAAATAAATCAGAGACATTTAGAATAGATAAAAATGTGCGATTAATCGCGAGTTAACTATGACATTAATGCGATTAATCATGAGTTAACTATGACATTAATGCGATTAATCGCGAGTTAACTATGACATTAATGCGATTAATCATGAGTTAACTATGACATTAATGCGATTAATCGCGAGTTAACTATGACATTAATGCGATTAATCATGAGTTAACTATGACATTAATGCGATTAATCGCGAGTTAACTAAGACATTAATGCGATTAATCATGAGTTAACTATGACATTAATGTGATTAATCGCGAGTTAACTATGACATTAATGCGATTAATCATGAGTTAACTATGACATTAATGCGATTAATCATGAGTTAACTATGACATTAATGCGATTAATCGCGAGTTAACTATGACATTAATGCGATTAATCATGAGTTAACTATGACATTAATGCGATTAATCGCGAGTTAACTATGACATTAATGCGATTAATCATGAGTTAACTATGACATTAATGCGATTAATCACGAGTTAACTATGACATTAGTGCGAATAATCGCAAGTTAACTATGACATTAATTTGATTAATCTTGAGTTAACTATGACATTAATGCGATTAATCACGGGTTAACTAAGACATTAATGCGATTAATCACAAGTTAACTATGACATTAATGCGATTAATCACGAGTAAACTATGACATTAATGCGATTAATCGTGAGTTAACTATGAAATCAATGCGATTAAGCACGAGTAAACTATGACATTAATGCGATTAATCACGAGGTAACTATGACATTAATGCGATTAATCACGAGTTAACTATGAAATCAATGCGATTAAGCACGAGTAAACTATGACATTAATGCGATTAATCACGAGTTAACTATGACATTAATGCGATTAATCGTGAGTTAACTATGACATTAATGCGATTAATCGAGAGTTAACTATGACATTAATGCGATTAATCACGAGTTAACTATGAAATCAATGCGATTAAGCACGAGTGAACAATGACATTAATGCGATTAATCGCGAGTTAACTATGACATTAATGCGATTAATCGTGAGTTAACTATGACATTAATGCAATTAATCACGAGTTAACTATGACATTAGGGCGAATAATCGCAAGTTAACTATGACATTAATTTGATTAATCGTGAGTTAACTATGACATTAATGCAATTAATCGTGAGTTAACTATGACATTAATCCGATTAATCACGAGTTAACTATGACATTAGGGCGAATAATCGCAAGTTAACTATGACATTAATTTGATTAATCTTGAGTTAACTATGACATTAATGCGATTAATCATGATTCAATATTTTAATCGTTTGACAGCACTAATAAAAACACATAATTGTGTGTTTGGGACATGGTTTTTAATGGTGAGACTTTGTTTTTGTAATCAGGCTCTCAAAAATGATATAAACATTTGGATTAAGGTTTATCGGACAATATAACGGTTGTAAAGAATTATCGGTTATCAGTATCAACCAAAATGTTCATAACAGTGCATCCCTGGAGTTTGGAGATAAAGCGTGATCTTACTATAGTGTAGGACGGGTATGTGGCGGGCGGGAGGAAGGGGGGCTGGTAGAAAGCCGGTGGATTGGCTCCCGGTTGACATGTGATGACGGGCTGGTTGGGGTAATGACTCATCTGCGAGGGGAACACGAGGTAGGCTGTTTTCGGATCCGGCGGGGTGTATGGAGGCGGGGTCAGCGGGATGCTGCTGGTTGGACCGTCTCCTCTAGGAGGCCCCGGGACTCCCTCCATGGTCCCCCTGTCCAGTGTGTACACGGGGTGGAGTGTGTGTGTGCTGTCCGTGTCGAACGCTGGGTTCAGGGTCCGGTTGCTGTCCGTCTCGTACGCCAGATGGGCCGTTTGGTTGCTGTCGGTGTCGTACGCGGGGTGTCCCGTTTGGATGCTGTCTCCGTCCGTCACCGGGTGACCCGTCTGGATGCTGTCCGTGTCGTTTGTTGGGCCGGCGGTGAGGATGCTGATGGAGTCGTATGCAGGAATGCTGGGAAGGATCGCGGGCTCTCGTGGAGTTTCCTGGAGCCCAGGAGGCCTTTGATGAAGCCGTCGCGGATCATCGGGGAAGTTCGGAGGAGTGGCTGATGAACGAAGGAGGGTAAATGTGATGTTATTTTCAGATTTACTTTATATTACATCGATGTTCAAAAGTTTGGGGTCAGTACGTTCTCTTCTGCTCATCAAGGCTGCATTTATTTGATCAATACAGTAAAACTGTGTAATATAACTCTTTTCTATGTGAATATATAGTAAAATGAAATGTATTCCTGTGATCAAAGCTGAGTTTTCAACATCATTACTCCAGTCTTCAGTGTCACATGATCCTAATGATGAAAAATATTTCGGGGAAAATTTCAACACAACACTAACAATGCACGATACTTATGCGGCGATTATTCATCTTAGTAAATGGTAATTTCAAGATTAACTCATAAATTTTTAAAATTCAGTTATATTTGTTAACAGTTACCATGAAAAAACATTAAGTTTACTAACTAATGTTAAAAAAGATTAATAAATGCTTAAAAATATTGCGCATTAATTCATGTTATCTGCTGTTAACAAACGAGACCTTATTGTAAAGTATACCCCCCATTTATTATTATTATTATTTTTATTAAAGGAGTAGTTCGCTTTTTAAAAAAACTTTTGCTGATAATTTACTCACCCCCATTTCATCCAAGATGTCCATGTCTTTCTTTCTTCAGTCAAAAAGAAATTACGGCTTTTGATGAAAACATTCCAAGGTTTTCTCCATATAATGGACTTCAATGGGAACCAAACGGTTCAAGGTCCAAAAGACACTTTCAGTGCAAACTGCAAACTGTTCAAAGGGCTTTAAACGACACCAAACGATGAATAAGGGTCTTATATCAAGCGAAACGATCGCTCATTTAAAAAAAAAAAACCAAAGTTTAAGTTTTATACGCTCAAATGCTCGCCTTGTTCTGTTATGCGCGTTCGTGACTCCTATTCCAACTCGTTCATCAAAATGAGCATTTGTGCTTATAAAACTTAAACTTTTTTTTTTAAATGAGCAATCGTTTCGCTAGATAAGACCCTTATTCATTGTCTGAAATCGTTTAAAGCCCTTTGAAGCTGCACTGAAACTCTCATTCGGACCTTGAACCGTTTGGACCCCATTGAAGTCCATTATATGGAGAAAACCCTGTAATGTTTTCATCAAAAACCTTAATTTCTTTTCGACTGAAGAAAGAATGACGTGGACATCTTGGATGACATGGGGGTGAGTAAATTATCAGCAAAAGTTTTTTTTTTTAAAGTGAACTACTCCTTTAAGTTGAAAGCAGTTGTGCTGCCTCATATTTTGGTGGAATCCGTGATAATATTATTTTCAGGATTCTTTGATGAATCAAAAATTTAAAAGAAAAGCATTTACTTAAAATGACATTTTTGTAACATTATAAATGCCTTTTATTGTAACATTTGATCAATTTAATGCATCATTGATGAATAAAAGTAGGCTATTAATTGCTTTAAAAAAACAATTACAGACCCCAAACTTTCAACGACCTGAATGTATCAAAATCTGCCTCGATGAAAGTTTTCTCTAGAGAATACACAAATCTAGCTGTTCTCGTCTTTTAGCTCAGGTACGACACACACGACCTGTAATCTTCCACCTGAGAGTTACTTGAAACGCCGGTCTGGTGGAGAAACCTTTACCTCAAAACAGCGCATCAATTATTCAGAGCTGATACACAAGCCCCTTCAAACCCTCAGAAATGCAAAAGTGTGTTCAGGTGAGATGCGCCGGCGACCCGGTTCTGTTCCTCAAGAGAAGAACGCTTTCATTGAGCTGGTCAAGTCTCATTCTTCTCGGCTAGTTAATCAGTTAATGCACTGTGAGCTGACATTAACAATGAACAACTGTATTTTTTATAATCTAACATTAATTAATGAAGGTTAATAAAGGCTGTAATGATATAGTGCTCATTGTTATTGTTAACTAATGCATCAACTAAAGTTTTACCTTTAAGTTTTCTTTAATATTTTTGTTTCATTAAAATGATCTCTTGATCTCTTATCAAAACTCTTGTTTTCCCGTTGAGTCCGTGTGTGTTTTATAAACAGATTTACGCGCTATGAGTGAATGAGTTTCCATGAGTGAATATCCTGACAGTGTGTATAATAAAGTGTAATGAGTTTACCTGTGTCCATCAGCGACGGTCAGAGCTCATCGAGAGGCAGAATAATCCTGTGGGAAATATCCAGCGAGAGTTTGTGGATGTTCAGGTGAGATGTTTGAAGTAGCGGTCTCTCTCTCTCTCTCTCTCTCTCTCTCTGAACAGTATCATGTTTGTTTAATAATTGACGGCTGATGCTGTGTGCTTGTGTGTTTGCACGTGTGTTTATGAGTGTCCTTGTGAGTATACCTGCACGTGTTGGTCTGTTATTATAGACGTGTCATGCATAAAATATATAATGATATAAATAATATTGTACATGTATAATATATATATATATATATGAAGAGTTCAGATGCAAAAGCCTCTAAATGCCATTTGAAATTTTCTTCTTTAATGATGATTTTTATCAAGCTTGTATATTTAAGTTCAGTAATTTCTCTTAAATAACAATTAATAGGTAATTATCATTGCCATTTAAGTGAAATCACTGAACTTAAATATACAAGCTTGATAAAAATGATCATTTGAGAAGAAAATTTCAAATGGCACTTAGAGGCTTTTGCATCTGAACTCTTCATATACACTAGAGCCAGACCGATAAATGATTATGAAGGCCGATACCGATACAAATATTTGTTGGTTTTAAAATCCGATATTCCGATATATCGGCCGATATTATTATTATTAATATACATTGCCTTATAGTTATAAGCTACCTTATAATTATGTCAGCTTGCTTATCCCTTTACCTGCACTTTTTGACAACACTCACGACAAGGTTGAAGCGTGATTCGTCCGTTTTTATTTTATTTTTGAAATATTAATTTATCGGCTATTATAACTGCCGATACCGATATTTTAGAAAATGCCTAATATCGGTCTGGCTCTAATATACACACATACATGCATACATACACACTTACATACATGTACATGCACACAAATGCACACATACATGCATACATAAATTAGGAGAAAGCCCTTTATTTCACCCTTCAGTGTTAGTTAGTAAACTGATCCTGATATATCTGGTCAGACACATGTATCATTAAGATCTACACTAGAGTATAGAGTCAGATAGAGTGCTCATTTATATCATTTGCTTGCTTTACAACCAAACACACACAAGTGCTGTAGGTCGGTTTGTGCACCAATAGAGGGCGCTAATAGCTGACAGATGAATGCAACAGGTACACACTGTACATGTGGTTCCTCTTATCTCCAGGTTTCTCTGAGCCGAGTGTCCGTATCAAACCACATCTGACTCAGAGATGATGAACCTGTCGCTGTGAGCCCGAAACACTCATCGTGAGTCAGTTCAGATCCTCATTTTAGCTTGAAATGAGATGCTTTGAAACTGCTGTTCATTATGAACCGATGATTCGGCTCCTTTTTGTTGCTTTTTGAGTTAATCAGATTATACCAGTAAAAAGTCTTTTCGTTGACTTCTTCACAACTTCTAAACCAGAACTTTACTTGGGAAATACAGTCGCAATATTTAGGTTTAACGAATTTAACTTAAATTCACAGTGAGACTGTATACACTCTAAACAATACTAGGTTGTTTTAACCCAAATTTGGGTCAAATATGGACAAACCCAAATGTTGGGTTATAAATGTCAACTTCAACTTTTCACATTTTTTTAATTACATTTTTAATTACATTTTCATATGGGTTTGTCCATATTTGACCCAAATTTGGGTTAAAACAACCCAGCATTGTTTAGATCCTGAATAAGAAAATCTTGACACCAAAATAATGCAAAAAACATTCAAGATGTTACATAAAAAGATCTAAAATTATAAATGAATTTTAAGACCGCTTGTTCGTTTTCAAAAACATTTAACAGTATTTTATTCAAATCTCTTCTTAGTTTGCATTTCACTGAATATCGTGACCCGATTGAACGGTTCTTTTACTGTCAAAAGATTACTAAGATACTGAGTTGGACATGGCGTCATGGATTCTGCTTAATGATCCACAAGTGCTGTTTAATATTAGACGTTAGCGAGAGAAACTCCAGAGATGATTAATGAGGTGAAAGATCCCCGCTGGATTCCTTCAGAGTGACGTTCATGTGGGATGAGATCGTGTCGTTACTTTCGGAGGCTTAAGAAACGTCATCCATCAGGAGAGCAGATAAGAGAGAGTGTATCCTCCAGGAAACATGTCTTCATTGTTGCATTGTTCTGACCCCACATCATTGAAGGATGTTTTGCAATTAGAACGTTCACTCTTTACATTGCTAACTAAACTTTATTATAAAGTGGAGGAAATCTATTGAAAATGGCCTGAAATAGTTACTTATAAATAGAAATATAATAACATTAATTTATACATATTAGCCAAAAATACTCAAAATTAAATATTTCTCGGAACTGTTTCAAAGGACTTTTTCTCTCTGTGTTTAAAGTGCATATCTATCTACACTGTAAATAAATATTGTTAGTTTAACTTAAAAAGGTAAGTAACCTGGTTGCCTTAATTTTAAGTTGATTGAACTGTTAATACAAATGAAGGAGATTAATTTAATCATCAGAAACTCAAAATAACAAGTTATCTCAACTAAATAAATTATTTAAGTTGATTTGACAAAAGAAAAAATGTTGTAATAACAAATCTTGAAAATATTTTTTTTACAGTGTATGATGATCTCTGAGACACTGTATGATTTTATTAATGTCTCAAACAAAGTGCGGTCTCAGGCCTTTAAATGATCAACATGATCTGATAAATCGTCACGCACGATCTCCTCAGTCCTTCTGTCTCTGATCGAGAGTTTACTCTGAAAAGTCTTTCAGTGTAATCCTCCTTCAGCTCAAACTTCACGAGTCTGTGTCACATCTGACCTGATTTATAAAAGGTAAACGCAAGAATAACTTGAGTAATATTTCAAGTCAAGATGAACACTTACTGGACTGAAGCAGCTTAGGTTTACTTTTTAGAAAAATCATGACACAGGCTAACTTGGAAATGAGCCTCGATGTCCAAAATCCTGAACCGCCTCTTTAACTTTTAGTGTTATCTCTTTGAAGCTGCTCTGAGACAATCTGTAAAAATCGCTATGTGTATATAACCGAAGGTGACATGACTTATGGTTTTTATGCTGTATGGGAACAAACATTGGGTCCATTGTACAACTTTTCAACATGGTTGATTTGAAGTGAAACACCTTCCACAAGAATGTGTAGGAAAGCTCTTAATCTCCCTCATTAGAATAAAATGTCTGGAAGGTTTCCAGGCCCATTAAAGGGATCCCGAACCCATGGAGATGAGTGTGTGTGTGTGCCGTCAGGAATGCAGACGATGATGAACATACAGTACCTGTGTTTACACCACCAGCAGAATCATTAAGATGCTATTCACATTTTGAATTTTATTTTATTTCAGTATTTTTAGTTTAGTTGATATACTCAGAGATTTTGTTGTATGTTTTTTGTTGTTACTTTAATATGTTAATGTTTTATTTATTTGTAATTTATTTCAGTTTTAGTTATTTCAATCAATTTAAACAAAAAATGTGTGTGTATGTACAGTATATAAATATTATTTTAAGTAAAAAAAAATTATGGTTTTAGTTAAGTTTAATATCCCTGGTTAAGAGTAAAAAAAACACATTTGAACTTGAACTTTTTCTCATAAACCTCTCTACACCGTTAACATGCTAATATAGTCATGTGACAAAAATTGTATTAGCCTATTATTTGAATATGATGGGCAATGAATGTGAACAGCTGCTGTCAGCGGTCCGTTTACTCCTGTCGGCTCACGTAAATGCGTCTCTATAACACGCATCGTGTATTGTCGTGTAATTTATGCGAAAATGAGTTTTTACGTGAGACACAGTTTTTCGCGTGCATTTGATACGCAGGTCATTTCCCCACTAATTCTAGCCAAATGTATACACGCACCCCACCCCACACCAAACCAACGCGTATCATAGCCTATGCACGTAAAAACTCAATACGCATGCGTGCTATAAAGACGCATTTAGTGTGATCGGGTTTTTTAATACAGATCTGACCTCATAAACACATATTTTGGTTCAAAAGTTTAGGCTACTTCATCTAAAACTACTTTAAGCAACTTTATCTGTCTATTATTGTTATTATTATGCATGCAGTTTTGATGATTTATAGAATAATGAAGATTCTCTCTCTCCCTCCCCCTCTCTAATCTTCTTTCCCCCCATATCATGCAGGTTTAACAGCGGAATTAGCTTAAACTAACACTCGTTTGTTATGAAGGTCATGCAAATGTGATCAGAGGTAATGGCCATCTGCTCCTCTGAAGAGAGGGAGGGAGGAGTTATTCAGTGACAATCATAGTGAGTGAAAGAGAAAGAGAGAGAGAGATGAAGATTTGACAGATCGTGCTCCTCCATCCATTCCAGCAGAAGGGAGTTTTATAGAAGCAGAATAAAGAATAAACATCCACGCCGTGTTTTCCATTATCCCGCAGAGAGTTTATCACAGCCGCGAGTGTGTGTGAGACTCGGAGAACACACAGAGCTTCACTCAGGATGAAAACACGATGATGTGGGAATATTTCCACACGTGTGCGCGGGTTTAAAGTCTGGAAGTCGAGCATCACTTCAGGACATGGAGTTTGGACGGATTTATTTGCGGTATAAAAGAGCAGTCCTGCTGTCACTGATGTTCAAGCTGGGTAAGACACGTTTTATCAGTTCGTATTTGACTTAAGGTTATTTCTAAAGATCATTTTGAGTATAATCCAAACACCGCGAGAAGGGTAGGCTATAGTTATATTGTTTTAATCAAAAGTGACAGACTAAAGACATTTATAATGTTTCAGAAGATTTATATGTCAAATAAATGATGTTCGTTTGAACTTTGTGTCTAAAAAATATGACGGTTTCATTATAATCATTATATTAGAGTGATTTCTGAAGGATCATGTGACACCGAAGACTGGAGTAGGCCTAATGATGATAATTCAGCTTTGATTACATTTTATATTCATATAGAAATTTGTAGTGCATGAGTAAAAGAAACTTCTTTCAAAACATTTTAAAATATATCTAGGCTAACAAACCCCGAACTTTTGAACAGTCGAATAGAAAACAGTTCGTAGCCTATATCATTAACATTTTTATATAGAATAGCATGTTCACTACGGAGTGTTGTTAGTGACACACAGCATTATATTATTATTAGACTTTATATGTTTTGTTTTGGTTCTCTAAAGCGTCTAATTAAAGGATTGAATGCAACAAGTGTCTCAGTGAAGAGTTCTGCATCATGAGGCTGAGCATCTGCAGTTGGCAGGTTATGTCTTGCAAGCAGATGCGTTTACTGTGTGTGTGTGTGTGTGTGAGAGAGAGAGAGAGAGAGAGAGAGAGAGTTGGATTTGTGTAGTGGCACCATCTGCGGTGGGGTGTCCTGAAGAGAAGAGGTGCAGTAATTGGGAATTAGCGCATGTAGAGGACGAGTGCGGCCAGCTGGCCGTCAGATCCTTCAGAATGAGTGAGAATCAGAAAAGGCCCTCACTTACACACACACACACACACACACACACACACTCGTTCAGCTGCTGCTGGCTTCCTGAGGGGGAAACTAATATTAAAAACATGCGTTTTGGTGTAAACTCGGTTGCATACAATGTAAAGCTGCAAGATCGTTAAAAGATTGTGATTCGATTCAAAAACTCACGCAATCTCTTATCACGACAATGACTGAAGGGATGGGTCACTCAATTCTGTCATCATTTACTCTCCTTTTGAAAGTAACGTGGTGCTTCAAATAACTTTTTCACAGGTGTTGCCATTTGCTTTTCAGTTACTAGGGTGTTGTGGTTTGTTGGTAGGGCGTTGCTAGGTGATTTATAGGGGATTGCTAGGGTGTTTTGCGAGGCTGTTTCTAGGATCCAGTGGTAGGTTGTTGCTATAGGCTAGTGCATTGCTTGGTGGTTGATAGGGTGTTGTTGGTGGTTGCTAGGGCATTGCTGGGCTGTTTCTAGGTTGTTGTTGACGATGGCTAGGGCGTTGCTTGGTGGTTTCTAGGGCATTGCTTGGTGATTTCTAGGGTGTTGTGGGTGGTTGCTAGGGTGTCATTAGGCCGTTTCTAGGGTGTGGTGGGTGGTTGCTAGGGCATTACTGTGCTGTTTCTAGGATATTGTTGATGATTGCTATAGGCGTTGTTAGGCTCTTTCTTGGGTGTTGTGGGTGGTTGCTAGGGCATTGCTTGGCTGTTTCTTGGTTGCTGTGGATGATTGTTAGGGCATTGCTTGGTGGTTTCTAGGGTGTTGTGGGTGGTTGCTAGGGTGTCATTAGGCCATTTCTAGGGTGTGGTGGGTGTTTGCTAGGGCATTACAGTGCTGTTTCTAGGATATTGTGGATGATTGCTATAGGCGTTGTTAGGCTCTTTCTTGGGTGTTGTGGGTGGTTGCTAGGGCATTGCTTGGTGGTTTATAGGGTGTTGTTGGGCATTGCTAGGCTGTTTCTAGAGTGTTGTTTGTGATTTCTAGGGCATTGTTAGGATATTTCTAGGGGGTTTTGGGTAATTGCTGGGGCGTTGCTAGGCTATTTCTAGGATGTTGTGGGTGGTTGCTAGGGCATCGCTTGGTGGTTTATTGGGTGTTGTTGGGCATTGCTATTTGCAGGATGTTGTGGGTGATTGCTAGGGCGTTGCTAGGCTGTTTTTGGTGAGTTTCCTGCTTTAATGTGCACCTGTGGGATTTTTCCACCTGTTTTCTAGTCCAGCAGGTGGAAATGCTGCATCTGATCACTTACTGTAGTAAAATAGCAGCACAATCTCCTCAACAACATGATTTGAGGAATCATTCGGGTCTGGGTGATTCACCGTCCGTTAGCTTGAGCAGTAGTAAACTTGATGCTTGTAACTAATGAGCTGTTTGTAGCTTATGAATGACAGTAGCGTGTCATCATGTCGTTCGGATGAGTGTCTCTCATTGTTCTGGTGGGAGTTTCAGTGCGAGTGATTTCAGGAGCTCCACCCTAATGAAGCCATGACCTATTTCTGCACTTGCGGGAAGCCTGAATTCTGGGTACTTTTGGGCAGATTGAAAGCACAGGGCAAGATGTGCGCCATAGTTGACCATCGCCATGGAAACCCCGCTGGAGAGCGCCGCCACTTCACTCTTTGTGTTTAAGTGGAATAGCAGCTCACAGTTGTTTCGACTGAATGTATTTTAAGCTCCGATGAAGCCGTGACCATGACTGGATCAACTTACTTTGTGTTTGAGAATGTAAGATTCTTTCTCCAGGGAGTTATTGTTGTTTTCCGAGCATTTAGTGACGGTAAACTCATGATCTCCAGAAAAGTGTTTGTGTTTTCCAGTATAGAGGGATGTTTTTGCATCAGAACAGCACAGAAACACTCGCTTATCTCAGATAGATGAAGTGAGACTCAAAACACACAGTTTCACAGTTTTCACATTTGCTCTTTTTAGCTTAAAATATATAATATTTAATTTTAATTTTCTTTTAAATAGGGGTTTACCAAAAATAATGGATCAATTTAATGCATCCTTCCTCAATAAAAATATTAATTTCATTAATTGAATAATATATTTTTTTAAATGACTTCTTTTGAATGGTTGTGTGTGTGTGTGTGAGAGAGAGAGTGTTGAGGGAGTGTGTGAGAGTGAGAGTATGAGTCTGTGTGTGTGTGTGTGTGTGTGTGTTTCCTCCCTGCTCTCTCTGCCGTTGGTGTGTGTCTGTGCCAGGCTCAGGATTCCTCCATCTCAGGAGGTTCATCTGTCGGACACACAGATGTCAGAGGTCGTCGGGTCAGATAACAGTAACACACACACACATGTCCTCCTTTACACACACTAAAGCGTTGCATGGGTTAAAGCGTCTTCAGACACTAATGTGAGCTGTGTCGAGTTTCTCCCGTCAGAATGAGTGTGTGATGAAGTCCAGGAGCGGCTCTCACTTAATGTTGAACATGGAGCCACATGTCTGATTCTCGTTTGTTCAGGAGTTGGTTGAAATATGCAATATATTTTTGACTGGCTATGACAAAGAAAACATGACAGAAACATGCCTTCAAGCGAGAGACTGTACATGTGTGTGTGTGCAGGGATCTGTGTGGAGTTTAAATACTGGAAAACATCGCAAAAATGATTTTTCTTACTCTGTGTTTCTGTCTTGCTTTCCAGTACAAATATCAAATTATTCTTAAAGGGGCGTTTAAATGAAGATACATTAAACTTATATTTTTTATATAAGATATTTATGCATAAAAGAAGGTAATATGTTTGTACAGTTAGAAAAATAACATTGTTTTCCCATTTTTTTCTGGTTTTAAGTACAAACTCACTTAAGGGAGTAGTTCGCTTTAAAAAAAAAAAACTTTGCTGATAATTTACTCGCCCCCATGTCATCCAAGATGTCCATGTCTTTCTTTCTTCAGTCGAAAAGAAATTAAGGTTTTTGATGAAAACATTCCAGGATTTTCTCCATATAATGGACTTCAATGGGGACCAAACGGTTCAAAGTCCAAATGAGAGTTTCAGTGCAGCTTCAAAGGACTTTAAATGACACCAGATGATGAATAAGGGTTTTATCTAGCGAAACGATCGCTCATTTAATAAATAAATAAAAAAGTTTAAGTTTTATAAGCACAAATGCTCGCCTTGCTCTGTTCCGTGATGAGCGTTCGTGACTCTCCTGTTTGAACTCATCAAAATGAACAAATCTTTTTTCGAGTCATGACTCAAAAGTTCCTATAGATAAGACCCTTATTCATCGTCTGGTGTCATTTAAAGCCTCTTGAAGCTGCACTGAAACTCTCATTTGGACCTTGAACCGTTTGGTCCCCATTGAAGTCCATTATATGGAGAAAATCCTGGAATGTTTTCATCAAAAACCTTAATTTCTTTTCGACTGAAGAAAGAAAGACACGGACATCTTGGATGACATGGGGGTGAGTAAATTATCAGCAAAAGTTTTTTTTAAAAGTGAACTACTCCTTTAATTTTGCTGATTTTTGTGAGTAATTTTGCTTCTCAAGTAAATTTATCTTGATTTTTGATTTTTAAGATAAAAATACTAAGCAAAAAAAGCTATTGCTGTCAAACAGGTTAAGTGCATCTGACATAAAAGTTTGAAAATGTATATACATATGTGTGTGTGTGTGTATATTTACAAACTTTTATGGTAGACGTGATTAATCATCATTGTTCCAGGTTATGTAAAAGGTTGAGTTTGCTGATTAGACACACTGGCTCGTAGAGAAGCGAATAATACTCAATGGTATGTGTTTATTAAAGGATCTATAGTGGTTTTCCTCGGGACGGGGGTCGGAGACAGTCTTCTGTCCTGAGGGTTCATACCGTACGTCTCTCTGAGGGGGTTCGAGGACTCCTCTGCAGATCCGAGATGTTTTTCACTGGACTTTATTGTAAAGTGAAGCTCCTGAAGCCCATCGTAAGCTCTGCCTGCCCCGTCTAGACTTCAGATCTGCACTTTTATTTCAACAACAACATCTATTGGTAACTCTTTATTTCAACAGTCCACTTTCTACTTGTAACTTTGTAACTTCATGTCAACTAACCATCATTAGAGGATTAGTAGACTATAGTGGACTGTTAGGCTCAGGTTAGTAGAATAAGTTGACTTGTAGATCCTAAGTTACTTATAGTCTGTAAAATGTCTGTTCAGGAGCATCAAAATAAAGTGTTAGCAGATGTTAAGCTGACAGTCTAATACTCTTAGTTGACATGTAGTTACTTATAGTAGGATGTCGAAAGTGGACTATCAAAATAAAGTGGACCCATCTATTCTTTTTATTGACGATCAGTGTTCAAGTCTCTTTCTAAAGCTCATCTCTCTCTCTCTCTCGGATGATCCTGGATTAGAGGAGACTGTAGGTCATTCACAGTCACTATAGACCTCCTGACACAGTTTCTCTCTCTCTCTTGTTTACTGAAAGTGTGAAGGCTTACACTCTTAGAAGGAAAGGTTCTATATAGAACCTTAAAAGGTTCTAAAGCGCTACGTATTTGGAACCCCTAAAATCCAATGCATGTGAATGATCACAAAATTCAAGATATGGTGGTTAAAAAATGTAATTAATCAATATCACACAAAGAGTGACATTTCAGTTTTTATCCTCCAAAAATCAGCATGATTAAAATGTACTACAACAGTTTAATAAACAAACTACAAAATGTTGCAGAATAATGTAATATGAACGAATAATAGCCTTTAAAGAACCTTTGTGCCAAAAGTGTTCTTTCTTGTCATTATTGAACCTTTTTTTTAGCATAAAATGTCCTTTGGAGTTGAGTAAAGAAACCTATGCTACATATAACCCTTTTTTCTAAGAGTGTATGTTAAAAGACTGATGTTTAAAATGCTTCTTATTCAGTATTTCTGCCTTCCAAACATCCTTAAACAAAATACATTTCCTTGAGAAAACTGTGTAGAATATTAAGACGCGTTTAATTTTTTTTTATCTTTAATAATAATAATAACTTTATATATAACTTTTCTGTATTTATATGCTTTATAAATGGTAAAAAGAGACATTAAAATTAGACATAAAGAGCTTTACTAAATGTAATAAATCAACCGCAAAATACACCATAAAGCATAAAATCCACGAAGTTAACTATATTAACTAACAATGCTAAATACTTTTAAAGCATTTATTCTGTCCATGTCAGCATTTACTAAATGACTACAGATTTACATTATTAAAATCAAAAGTTGTGTGTTAATGTTATGTAATGGACCTGAGTTGACATGAACTAACAGTCTGACTAATGTTACCAACGATTAATGAATTGTTAGCTAATGCAATAACCAACATTTAGATCCTTAAACCTAAAATCGACTGATCCTCAAAATAACAAAAACCAATAATGGGATAGAAAAGTGTGTTCTGCTTATACAGTAAGTGCTGGTGTAGTTTAACTAATGCATAACCTTTCTATTTACAAGCCTAACTTCACTGTTCTCTGTTCATGGTGAAGCCTGTTTCTGTTAAGCTGGATTGTAAACTACACTCATAAAAGTGTGACATTGGCAGTGATTTCTCAGTCGTCGTCCCCAGCATGGACAGTTTGAGGGTTTGCAGGCTTTGTGAATGATTGACAGGTATATTCAGCATCACGTGTGTGTGGACGGATTACTCTCGGGGAGCGGTGGTCGATCAAGCTGACACAATCCATTGACGGAGCATCTGGTGTAGGTTAAGTCAGTGTGTGTGAGTGTGTAAGACGGTTACGTCGCGCACCCATCTGCCGGTGGAGGTGCTAGTGAGGGCCAAAACCCCTTTATCCCAGTGCAATCCCAGTCTAAATCTGCCTTTCCAGCCCGATGTGTGTGTTCAGGTCTGGTATCTACAACACACTTGTCCTGAATGTCGTTTTAAAGGTCTCTCATCTGAGATCTCGTGACATGAACTCGTACTGTTCACACGCGTGTGGAGTTTCTGTAAGAGGCTTTGAGTGTGCCAGATCTCTGTGAGGTGAATCTTCTGAATGTCTGTTTTACTTACTAAAATCTCACTTACTCTTACTCTGTCACGCAGAAGACATCTATCTATCTATCTATCTATCTATCTATCTATCTATCTATCTATCTATCTATCTATCTATCTATCTATCTATCTATCTATCTATCTATCTATCTATCTATCTATCTATCTGTCTGTCTGTCTGTCTGTCTGTCTGTCTGTCTGTCTGTCTGTCTGTCTGTCTGTCTGTCTGTCTGTCTATCTGTCTGTCTGTCTGTCTGTCTGTCTGTCTGTCTGTCTGTCTGTCTAGTCTTTTTTAACTCGTAAATTACATTCAAATTGCAATTCTGCATTCTGTTTTCTAACTAAACTCTAATTTGGATTATTCGATTTAGATTTGATTTTTTCAACAAAATAGCAGGTAGCCATTTTGGTCGAGAATCTTTTTCTAAAACCAAATTGCATTGGATGAAGTGTTTGTCCAGAATTTAGAAAGTCGGTTAACTGCTTGCGTACTCGCACACTGAAGGGCCTGTGACCCTAGAGCAAGTCGAGGTTAAAGGTCAAGTGTATGAGGTGTTTTATGTCATTCTTCACATTCCAGGTGCAAAGCAGGATTGTGCACTAATCAAAACTGAACTGAGAAAGTCCCAATCTGAAGGAAGGAAGTTGTTAGGAAGGAAGGAAGGAAGGAAGGAAGTATTAAGGAAGGAAGGAAGGAATTAGTAAGTAAGGAAGGAAGTAGTAAGAAAGGAAGGAAGGAAGGAAGTAAATAAGAAAGGAAGGAAGTTGTTAGTAAGTAAGGAAGGAAGGAAAGAAGTAAAGAAGGCCAAGAGCTTCTGTGTGGATGAGGATAACGGATATTCGTGTCACTGCTACAAGTTTTGGCTATTTCCTTCTAGTAAGGAAAGAAGGAAGGAATTAGTAAGTAAGGAAGGAAGGAAGTAGTAAGGAAGGAAGTAACTAAATAAGGAAGGAAGGAAGTTGTTAGTAAGTAAGGAAGGAAGTAGTTAGTAAGGAAGGTAGTAGTTAGTAAGGAAGGAAGTAGTTAGTAAGGAAGGAAGTAGTTAGTAAGGAAGGAAGTAGTTAGTAAGGAAGGAAAGAAGGAAGGATTTAGGAAGGAAGGAAGTAGTAAGGAAGGAAGTAAATAAGGAAGGAAGTTAGTTGTTAGTAAGTAAGGAAAGAACGAAGTAGTAAGGAAGTAAGGAAGGAAGGAAGTAAGTAAAGAAGGTCAAGAGCTTCTGTGTGGATGAGGATATTCGTGTCACTGCTACGAGTTTCGGCTATTTCCTTCTAGTAAGGAAGGAAGGAAGGAAGTAACTAAATAAGGAAGGAAGGAAGGAAGTAGCTAGTAAGGAAGGAAAGAAGAAAGGAATTAGTAAGGAAGGAAGTAGTAAAGAAGGAAGTAGTAAGTAAGTAAGGAAGGAAGCAAGTAACTAAATAAGGAAGGAAGGAAGGAAGTAGCTAGTAAGGAAGGAAAGAAGAAAGGAATTAGTAAGGAAGGAAGTAGTAAGTAAGTAAGGAAGGAAGGAAGCAGCAAATCAGTAAGTAAATAAATGAATGAATAAATAAATGATTGGTGTTCTGTACCCGCAGGTGTGTTCTGCCCGGTCACGTCTGAAGTGTGTGTGCCTTCTCCATGCCAGAACAACGGCACGTGTGTACCGATTCTGGGCGCTTACAAGTGTGTGTGTTCTTACTCTCCGCCTCTATACGTCGGTGCACACTGTGAGCATTTATACAACCCGTGTGACAAAGCAGACTGTGTCTACAAGTGTGTGAGCATTTTAGGGACGCGCAACCACACCTGTGTGTGTCCCGCCGGGTTCGCCGGACTCGCCTGCGACCTGAACATCGATGAATGTGAGAGCAGCCCCTGTGCGGGGGTCAAGAGCTTCTGTGTGGATGAGGAGAACGGATATTCGTGTCACTGTCCCAGCGGATACAGCGGGGAGGACTGCAGGACGAGGGTCCGACACTGTGCCGATGACCCGTGCCACAACAACGCCACCTGCGTGTGGGCGCCGAACGGATACGAGTGCCAGTGTCCCGCGGGCTTCCTAGGTCAAAACTGCGAAGTAGACGTGGATGAGTGTGTGTCGCAGCCCTGCAGGAACGGTGCCATCTGTCAGGACGGTCCTGGTGTGTATCAGTGCTTCTGCGTACCTGGTTTTCAAGGTTACCACTGTGACATTGACATCAACGAGTGCGCATCCCAACCCTGTGAGAACAACGGGACGTGCATCAACGGGAAGGACCGGTACATCTGCGAATGTCTGATTGGGTTTACGGGTAAGCACTGTGGCTAGCTAGCAATATCCGTCATGTCCTCGTCTCGGTGAACTATAGACCAGAGACAGTCCGGCTATGAGTAACTCACTTCTAGATGAAATAACCTTAATACAATGAAATAACTTGCGAGATGTATCAAATTCCATCATGTAAGCAAAGTGAACAGTGATAACAAGGTGTTTGGTTTTATTTCTTCACTCTTGACTAGTCAATTCATAGGTTTAGATGTCTAATACATTTTCACTGAAAACCCAAATTTAGCCTTGTTTCAGCCTAGACACTGTGTTTAAATCTACTTTAATATACACTACCCATCAAATATTTATTATTAATATTATAATTATTTATTTTTTGTTACAAAAAAAACACATTTACAATCATGAAGACCATAAACATAACATTCGGTTACAAAATAAGATTGTTACAATACAGGAAACTTTGCAATGAATTAAAGCATATTATCTTATCTTATAAGCATTACCCCATAGAAGAGTCTGCTGATTCTTTATGAATATTTTTTTTTTTCATATTTTAAAATAAAAATAGAGTTGTGAATATGAGTTATTATTGACAAAAAAATTTTTAACCAATAAATTTGAGTTTCTTTGAACACTATCTGTGCCGAATGCACAGCAAATGTTTATTTATATATTTATTTATTTATCATTTTATTATAATATTGTTATATTTGAGTTTCTTTTGGACATTCTCTCAGACAACTTGGATGCAAATATTTATTCATTTATAATAATATTTTAAAAATATTTTTATAATTGACTTTTCTTGGACATTCAGCCGACTTCAATGCAAATAAAATGTATGTATTTATTTATTTATAATAATATTTTTAAAATATTTTTATAATTGACTTTTCTTGGATATTCTCTCCGCCGACTTCACTGCAAATAAAATGTATTTATTTATTTATAATAATTATGTAAAAAAAATCTTATATTTGATTTTCTTTGGATGTTCCCTCTATTAATTTAAAATGAACTATTTAACTAGTTTATTATATATTTATTTGTTTATTTATTTATATTTTTTTCTAAACAGTAGATGTATAAAGAATTCTATTTACAGACAATTTATATTTGTCTACAAAAACAATTTCAGACATTTAAGCAGTTTTTTGCACAGCATCTAAAAAGAAATTAAATAAAGATCATGAAAAAAGTTCAGTCAAGCTTGGACTGGTACTAGTGTATACCATAGTACTGAATTATCATCATTTTCAAAATGCACCGTTAGAAGTTATACAATGTTTAAAAACTCTGTTAATGTTATATAGGAAATGCAGCATCATAGTACTGTGTGTGTGTGTGTGTGTGTGTGTTGTACCGTCCTGCAGGAGTGAACTGTGAGGTTGACATTGATGAATGTGACGAGGATCCCTGTCAGAACGGCGCCACCTGTCATGATCACGTGGGTCTGTACACCTGTGCGTGTGTGTCGGGGTACGAGGGCATTAACTGTGAGCTGGACATCAACGAGTGTGACAGTTCACCCTGCCAACATGGAGGGACGTGTGTGGATAGGGTGAACAGGTGAGTGTATTTGATCAATCTGAGCTTTGTCAACTGATTGGTTGAGTTCTACAGGAACAATAAATATGCAAATTAGTCCCCGCCTCCACTCGATCAGTGACGACCTGATGGACTCGCTTGACTTTTGAATTTTCTCATAGTTTGTCTTTCAGCATATCAAAAACAGACATATAAACAACATTAAACACTTACGTTTTTAAAGTCCCCCTGTGGTGAAAATCCAACTTGTAATGTTGTTTATGTGTCTATATGCTGTTTTAATATGCGTTAGTATTAAAAACACCACATAGACACATAAAGTAGGTCATCAACAGTCTCAAAAACACGGTTTGAAATCGCTGGTGTTTCTGACGTCACAAATCAGATCAACGTGTGATCGTCAACTAGTGGATCTCTGACCTGAGTGAGTGAGTGGAGGCGGGGCTCATTTGCATATTCACAGAATCCCAAATACTAAATGAGGCAAGGGTGTCGAGTTACATTCAAGATATTTTAAGGAAAAAACTTTTAAATATGTCATTTTGGTGATCAAACATGATCATTATTGACTATAATACTGTTACTGTATTCCATATGTATTCTGAAGTATTTAAGGTGGAAATATTGAAGCATTAAAGCAGTTTTTAGCTAAATGGAATGAGTTTAAAAGCTTTTGTACATCATTAAACTGTAAACACTAAAACAATGAACAGAGATGATGTTTGTCCTTTAAAAGGGTTCAAACCGCAGCTCACGTGTAAAATGATTTCTTGACACATCAGACTGTGCTCTGCATTACAGCTTTGAGTGTGACTGCAGTGGCACTGGATTTATGGGCTCTTTCTGTGAAGAAGACATCCCCGAGTGTGTGTCTGACCCCTGTCTGCACGCTGCCACCTGCCAGGAAGGAGTTAACCAGTATTCCTGCCTCTGCTGGCCAGGTAACCCGTCTTTAATTCAACCTGTTCATCATATCGCTATGGGCTATATGCACGCATAAGTTCCGCATTTGACGTAAGGATGCTCGTCCATTTCCGGTTGTGGAGATTAAAGCGGAGGAAAACCGGAGAAAACGGGATTATGGCAGAGTCTTCAATATTTACTGTCCTCCCGTCTTTGAAACGAAACGTACGTACGTTTAGATGTAATTTTATATATAGTTATGTTTATTTAATATAATTTTAAAAAGAAGCATAAACACAACGAGGGGTGTCTGTTTTATCTGTTTTTGTGACTAACGTTTCATTAGTATAACCATGGAGTATAAAATTCAATATAAATTCTCGGTATTGCATTGGACTCTATGATCGGCGGAAGTTATCGAGCATCCCTAATGCTTCACCGGAAATAACGCCGTGCATAGAGCCCATTGTGTTTATTCATGCATTCAAATGCACTATCAATTACAGCATGATGAAATCAGTGATGATCTCAAATTCTGTATTTATCTAAATGGAAGTGTCTTACAGTTTTTGTTCGTTCCCTGTCTTGTACATAATGCAAAAAAAAAAAAAAACTATACAAATAAAAAAAAAAAATCAGTGATGATCTCTTACAGCACACTGCTACGGAGGCGTATTGCATTCACTTGAAGAAAAAAAATCTACTCTGTTTTTCTGAATTAACGAGTTAATTTTTCATGAGAAAAAAAAAATGTTGCTCTGTTTTTCTGAATTAACGAGTTAATTTTTCATGAGAAAAAAATTTTTTTCTCTGTTTTTCTGAATTAACGAGTTATTTTTTCATGAGAAAAAAAAATGTTGCTCTGTTTTTCTGAATTAATGAGTTAATTTTTCACGAGAAAAAAATTTTTTGCTCTGTTTTTCTGAATTAACGAGTTAATTTTTAATGGAAATTTTTTTTTTGCTCTGTTTTTCTGAATTAATGAGTTAATTCAGAAAAACAGCAAAAATAAATTTTCTCATGAAAAATCAACTCATTAATTCAGAAAAACAGAGCAAAAACTTTTTTTCTCAAGAAAAACTAACTCATTAATTCAGAAAAACAGAGCAAAAACTTTTTTTCTCATGAAAAATTAACTCATTAATTCAGAAAAACAGAGCAAAAAAAAATTTCTCATGAAAAATTAACTCATTAATTCAGAAAAACAGAGCAAAAACTTTTTTTCTCATGAAAGATTAAGTAATTAATTCAGAAAAACAGAGCAAAAAAAATTTTTCTCATGAAAAATTAACTCGTTAATTCAGAAAAACAGAGCAAATTTTTTTTCTCATGAAAAATTAACTCATTAATTCAGAAAAACAGAGCAAATTTTTTTTTCTCATGAAAAATTAACTGAATTAACGCCTCCGTACACTGCCACCTAGAGAAACATGTAAGCAATTGCAAAGAGAACCATAAGATTTAAATGAACATTAGCATTGAATAAATACTATGTGTGGTCTTCTGCTGCTGTAGCTCTTCTGCTTCCAGGTTTGGTGTGTTGTGTGTTCAGAGATGCTCTATTTGTGTTAATGAGCAGTTGAACAGGTGACCTAATGAAGTGGCTAGTGAGTGTATTGAATGTATACAGTATATGAAATGAATGGTTCAAAATTGCATTGTTGACAGAAAAGAAATTGTCACATTTTATTTCTTTATTTTACACTATTATATTATATTATATGAAACAGATGAGTCACATTTTATTTTACATTAATATTTTCATTTACATTTGACATTTTATACATTTAAAAATTATATCAAATTCTGGTTTAAAAACATTATAAACTCTATAAACTTGTGTTTAATTTCCTCACTCCACAACAAATCCTTTACATTTATTATTCAGGAAAGAAGCAATATAAGTATAAAACAAACAAATTATAGTGGATTCAGATTATAAATCTTCTTTCGTATCAGTGTCCATCTGTTCAAGTGATAATCTTCTCCACGGAGCTTTTAACCTCACCCTACTTTTTAATCTTTCTTTAAACTTATTGATAGTTACATTTCCCCTCACCAATGAAGCAGAAGCACGTATGCTTTTATAAATGCTGCTTAATAGGGCTTCGAGGTTAAAGATCTGGGAAGCGTTGATCCGTGAACTGTCAACGTTGCTCGTAACCTCTGTCTGATCCAAGTGTGAAAGTCGCTTTGGATAAACGCGTCTACTAAATCACGACTAGCTTTACTGTAAACATAAGATGTGTTAATGCTGCAGCCAGTGTTATTTTAGGACCATTGACATGCTATTCTAGTTTTAATTCATATTTTGAATCAGTTTTTATTTGATATATTTATATTTAAATAAATATTTATACTCTCTCTGTATTTTTATTTCAACTCAAGTAACGAAAAGTTTTTTATGGTTTTACTTTCAGTTTTAGTTCAGTATAAAATCCCTGAGCTGCAAAAACTGTATGAAACGAAGTATTTTGACTGTATTTATAGCCTACTGCATTGCATTAGATATTTATTTTTTAGGGCTGTCAAATTAATCGCGATTAATCGCATCCAAAATAAAAGTTTGTGTTTATCTAATATATGTGTGTGCACTGTGTATAATTATTTTACACATGCTTGTATATATTTATAGAATATTTTCATGTATATATATTTATATATAATTTATATTATGTATAAATATAAATATTTTTTCTTAAATATACATTCATGTGTGTCTATTTATATATATAAATAATTATAGGCCTACACAGTGCACCCACATATATTAGAAAAACACAAAATTTTATTTTGGATGCGATTTAATTGCGATTAATCGTTTGACAGCCCCATTATTTTAACATATTTCTATTCAATAACTTACCTTATATAATAACAAAAATAATATTTTTTAATTTTTTTATTTATTTTCGATGCGATTTAATCGTTTGACAGCCCCATTATTTTAATATATTTAACTTACCTTATATAATAACAAAAATAAAAATTTTTTGCTCGTAATTGTCTTTTAATCAGCTGGTGATATTTAGTGGAATTATGAAATGGTTATTTTCCTAACTAAAATAAATTCCTTTCCTAAAAATCAATTTATTAAAAACATTTCTGTGAAATAAAATAAAATTGGCCTATCGATAATAGTTGAGACAACTTAAACCAAACAAAAAATAAAAATGTTAAAGCATTAAAATGATCACATGGAAATAAATATAAAATAAGATTGAAATAAAAATAAATTAAACTTAAATAGCAATAGCACACAATGAATCACACACATTTACAATATACATTTGTACAAACTTGACAACAACACTACTAAAAGCTCATTGAAAGTATGAAGTGTAAAGTCAGTTCTGTTCTTTATTTCAGGATATGAAGGCGAGAACTGTGAGGTTGACGTGGACGAGTGTGACGCACGGCCGTGTGTAAACGGTGGTGAATGTTTCCAGCGGTCCGACGCGAGACACTACCGGGTCTTTCCTGAACTGGACCAGGACTTCAGCTACGAGCGCGCGTCTGGATACCTGTGCCACTGTCTGGCTGGGTTCACTGGTGAGAAACGCCGCTGACCGCTGCTCACACAGCATTAAAGCGCATCAGTGACCGACCGCAGCGTCTCTGTTTCTCAGGTGAAAACTGTTCAGTGGACATCAACGAATGTGAGTCGGCACCGTGTGACAACGGAGGAACCTGTGAAGATCTCGTCAATGCATTTCAGTGCCGGTGTCCGCCGGGGTTCACAGGTGTGTACGTCTGCTCCGATCTGTAAAACAATCCAAATAATGCAAATATATCCAATTGACCCTTCGCTAAGCCACGCCACTCATGGTTTAGCAACTGTAACTAGGCACGGGAGGTCTGGCAAGCTTTCGAGCGAGGGAAACCTGTGTGTATGGATTGTGCAAATCTGATATCCGGTGTCCTCAAAGTTTGGATGGGGGAGTGAATTTTTTTTCCTTCCCGAAAGGGGAGAAATGATAGGCATTATCAAAC
This sequence comes from Pimephales promelas, assembly GCF_988280905.1. Classification (NCBI taxonomy): domain Eukaryota; kingdom Metazoa; phylum Chordata; class Actinopteri; order Cypriniformes; family Leuciscidae; genus Pimephales; species Pimephales promelas. Next base: position 33,903,243 of record NC_142782.1, on the reverse strand, counting down.
AGTGGGAGACCCATTCACAACTAAATGAAGACAGGATTAACAAAAACACCTAGCTTGGAAATAATGACGGTTCTTTGTTCATAATGCATATATTTTAACGTAAAAAAAAACGATTAAAGGAGTAGTTCACTTTAAAAAAAACGTTCGCTGATAATTTACTCACCCCCATGTCATCCAAGATGTCCATGTCTTTCTTTTTTCAGTCGAAAAGAAATTGAGGTTTTTGATGAAAACATTCCAGGATTTTTCTCCATATAATGGACTTCAATGGGGTCCAAAAGGTTCAAGGTCCAAATGAGAGTTTCAGTGCAGCTTCAAAGGGCTTTAAACGATTCCAGACGATGAATCAGGGTCTTATCTAGCGAAACGGTCGCTTGCGGAAATGCTCGCCTTGCTCTGTTCTATGATGAGCATTCGTGAAATGAACAAATGAACAAATCTTTTTTCATGTCATTTGGTTCATTCAACGAACGAAATGAACGAGTTGACTCGGGAAAAGATTTGTTCTTTTAGATGAACGAGTTCGAATAAAAGAGTCACGGACGTGCATCACAGAACAGAGCAAGGCGAGCATTTGAGCTTATAAAATTTAAACTTATTTTTTTTTATTTTTAAATGAGCGATCGTTTCGCTTGATTAGACCCTTATTCATCGTCTGGAATCGTTTAAAGCCCTTTGAACAGTTTGCAGTTTGCACTGAAAGTGTCTTTTGGACCTTGAACCGTTTGGACCCCATTGAAGTCCATTATATGGAGAAAATCCTGGACTGTTTTCATCAAAAACCTTAATTTCTTTTCGACTGAAGAAAGAAAGACATGGACATCTTGGATGTCATGGGGGTGAGTAAATTATCAGCAAAAGTTTTTTTTAAAGTGAACTACTCCTTTAAAGTCCCACTGTAGTTAATCGTTTTATCACTTAAAACTCATCTTTGATCTAAAAAATTACATATTTAAACATTTTTTCCTTCATGCCTTGAATGTAACTCAAGACCCTTGCCTCATTTAGTATTTGTGGTGCTATGAATGTGCAAATGAGCCCCGCCTCCACTCACTCACTCCCTCAGAGATCCACTGGTTGACGATCACTCGTTGATCTGATTGGTTACAAGGTGGTTTGTGACGTCAGAAACACCAGCGATTTCAAACCATGTTTTTGAAACGGTCTTTGGTTCACTGCAGTTTTAAGGATGAAATACTCAGCAATGCTGTCCACTTATGAATTTTTTTGACTTAAAACGTATTAAAAGCAACACATAGACACGTAAACAACATTAAAAGCTGGATTTTCACCACAGGGGGACTTTTTCAGCAGAATCCATTTTCCCTTTAAACTGATATGAAGTCACCACTTTAACAAATGAAGTGATCCTAGATATTCAAAAAAACATTATTTACTCTAATAAATGTAGGAGTGAAACTGTGTAAACTCCCACCTCAGTCTTAATCACAGATCCAGTCTGAAGTCACAGACACTCCCAACCTTCAGAAAACAAACTCTGTTGTAATAGTGTGTTTGTGTGAAGTGAAGTGAGCTGAGACGCTTACAGGAGAGCGGATTAAGACAGATGATCCTGAAAGACCAACACAGCTTGGACTAACAACTTGAAGATGGCGGATTTCTCATTTCCCAGAGAAACTTCAATCCTGATCGCTTGTGCGTCACCTCTGGCCAGTGCTTGAAAGTCGTGTAGGTCTGAGGCCTCGGACACGGACTCAACCCACATCTCCAGGAATGAGTTGGCATAAGCATTCCTGATGTCAGCAGACAGGAGCCAGCTGGGAAGGGAGGGAATCTGTGGATTATTATCCCACTCGCTCCGGGACGCTCGGCACCGAGAGCTCCGTCCACTGTGGGTGTGCGCTTGTGCAAAACGGGAAAATACAAAGAAGCCGGAAAGACGGGAGCACCGAGAGAAGTAGGAAGAGATTGCATTGTGAACCGTCACTCGTGTCAGTCTTTAGCCTTGAGGAGAGGGCCTCCGCCGGGACGCTTGCGGGATGAGAGGACTGATAGTGAAAGTCTTCTGCAGTGGGATGCTTCTCCTCACAGGTAAAGTGTCGGAGCGTTCTGGAAGTCATGTGCATAGGCAGGCAATCGTGAAAGTCAAAGGGTTAGTTAGTTCACCCAAAAATGATGTTCTTAATGACTCTCCCTCATGTCGTCCAAAGCCTGGTTCAGATTACACGATTTTAGCCCAATTTTGGCACGATCCGTTTGACGTAGGGTGTCGTGGGGATTCGTAAACGACAACGGTTTAAGATCGTATCATCTCGTATAGTGTTTCATAAAGGTTTATATTTATAAACCTTTACTGTTCATAGCATGTACATAGCTTGTAATATATTCTTGCTAAAGCACTTCTGGATGGATGCAGTTGTATTTCGTTGCTTGTACCTGTGACATGCAATGACAATAAATTGAATTCTATAGACCCCTTTTGCACTGACGTCACAGTTACGCCACGGCGCTAGCTGGCGGCAAAACAAAGTGGTCAATACAAACCAGCACAGATTTGGCTACATAATGAGGAGCTTAAATAATTGTTACTATTATTAAATGTCATCTTGTTGTGTTGTTTGGTGCAAGAATTGATGAAAAATTAATATGCTGTATCTGGAACTTTTATTTCTAGAAAATATTCACATCATTAACATCGCACTGTAATGTCACTATTTACATTGTCGTGGTCTCGGCGCTGGCTCGGAAGAACTGCGGATCATACACACAAGTCTTGTACAGGACCATATAGGCATCTAAAGATTTATATGCCCTCAGTTTCAATTTACGATCGGTTTCTCTATAAGGTAGGTGTAGAAGTCAGGCCACTCAACCGAGGTAACGTACGTTAATCCCGTCAGATCGTCCATGCATTGAGTGAGCGTGTAGGCGGCTACGGGTCGGCCAATCTGGTTCCGTCCGTTAAAAATAACGTTTGGAAATAGCAATCGCGGTCCTGGACACTGAGTGACCTTACACATTAAGATAATATCTGATTTTCTCCAGTCATTGTTAAAAAAACAAGCTAACAATCCTAGCTAACTAGCGTTAGTGAAGCGGCCAGATGGATCTTTCTGCTCCGCCCACATAAAAACGTCACTATTCTATTCTTGTGGGCGACAACCTACGTCGCGTCTGCGATGCTTCACGACAAAAAGACTAGCATGTTTTAATTTTTTTAACGGTCGTCCACGACGGTTCCGTCACATGTATGAGGTTGACCAATAGGAGCACTGAAGCTTTTCCGTACACAACTTTTAAAAATGGCGAAACGATAGAAAGACGGTGGTGCTGCTAACGTTAAAGTCCCCGTGAAATCAAAATTGAACCTATTTACTTTGTTAGCGCATATTACTAGTCTTGTGGTGAACAATTAATCCGTGCAAGTAAAAATATATTTAAAAAATGTTTTACCTTGGTAATCTTTAATCAAAATCTGAAAAGTTACTTCCGGTCTGGAACGGTTTCTTTTTCTGATGACGTAGGTTTCACAACTTGGGTGGGGAAACGCTTAACCACTCCCCTCAAACCGTTAGTTTGCTATGAGCGAGAGATGGAGAGGAGGAGCGCTAGAGTAAAACCCTGCCCTCTGTTCAATATTCCGTTTCACTTGGAAATACGTCACAGCACTGGAGAAAAATCGTTTGCAACTTCCGGTTCACGGGGACTTTAAAAGTGAAAAATTATGAGAAAACAATATTTTACCTCAAGTTCTCTTTGGAGGATTGACAGCCCATACTGTCCTCTTCCAGCAATCCAGGAACGTGTCCATTGTCGGGGTTTTTATTTTATTTATTTTTTTACTTTTTTCTGAACACAGGACAGCCAATACAACACTCGCCGCTTCATCCATTGTTTGTTAACGTTCGTTTCCGGAAGTCACTCGCTACTCGTTTCGCCTCGCGCCATTAAAGACGGCATGCGATGACCGGTTAGGAAGCAATGAGTAGTCTGACATGTGTCTTGTCCACGACACAACAAGATTTTAGGAGTCAAAATCGCGTAATCTGACACAGTGACTATCGTAACAGACATAAAAAATTGAGTAATCTGAAACAGGCATAAGACCTCCGTTCATCTTCAGAACACAGTTTAAGATATTTTAGATTTAATCCGAGAGCTTTCTGTGGCGCCACAGAAAAACTATTAAAAAAAAAAAAGTGACGATAATCGTGTCTGAATGCTGCAATAGATTATTTAATTGGTTAAAATCAATGGAGAATATCTTGTATTGTTCAATGGGTGCATGGCCATTTCCGGGATTGTCCTGTCCACCACGATCGAGCGACTGCTTCCTTACTTTGAAATTAAATTAATGATGAATATCATACATAAACTGATTTTCAGGCACATAGTTATTAATTCAAAAGCACAAATAAAGACACTTCCTGTTCACCCCTTCAAGTGATTATCTCACTCAGTTTTGTATTGCAGTATGTACAGTGACAAGATAAGAAGTCTTGTTTTCGGAAAAATATGTATCATAAATAAGTGAGTTTATGTTAAAAAATGTTTTAAATGGTTTTTTTTTTCCTTAGAAGAATTTCTCCAGAAAACAAGACTCTTATTTAATGTTATTTTGCATATCTTTATTTAAGAATTTGAGATATTTCTGCGAGTGGGCTCAGGAAAATAAACATATTTTGCCTTTGCATTAAATTTCTGTGAAAACAAGACTATTATTTTATTATTGCATCTCTTGATTTAAGAATTTAGATATTTGTACTGTAAAAGATACTGCACATGTCCACTCTATTGCTCTTGAAATTGGTGCTATACTGTTGTTTTCAGTATATTAACTTGTTTTTTCCTCATATACAGTATATGCATGATAAATTTAACTGCAGAGCACTTTTTGCATTCTGAATAACATGCGAGTCATCAAGTCAGCTTCATTTGTATAGTGCTTTTCACAATACACATTGTTTCCATGCAGTTTATCAGTAATCTTATTTACAAAATGTATTACAAGCAACTAGAACTGTGTCCAGCAGTTTGCATGATGACACTGATTATAACTGCATGTTTACTCAATCACAGACCTCTCGAGTGCTCGTGTTTGGTCATATTTACAGGTGCAGTATTAGTAGTTAACAGTTTACTAAACAGACTAAATAAACTTCAGTTAAGTAGAAGAAACCGTTCACCATATGCTGGCATGCCAATCCTTTTACCAGGATTACATTACTAAAAGGCTTAAAGTAAATGCAATTAAAAGTCAATTTATTTGTTTTTATCTCACTGTGTGTTAGCATTGATTAAGGTTGCAGTTGCTTCATAAGTTTCTGCTTATGATTTCCATTGTCAGTTGCATTTTTTTTGTTTTGTTGGCTTTCACTCAAATTAAGTTTTATTATAAACAATTTTTATTATAACCAATCACTTTCTTAGTCCCGGATCTCTAAAATCCTCATGAAAAGAGTGTTGCAAAAGCTCCGCAATTCATCAAAATAAAACTGGAATCATGAGATGGCTTATTGCAATTATACATTAAATTAAATAAATATATGTGTTAGCCATAATATTAGTGCATTTTACAACAAAATATTACACTAGTAATATTTTTTATATTTAGTATTATTGTATATTTTATGTAATATTATTATCAACAACAATGATAATCATAATAAAAATAAAACTTAGTAAATTGTTATATTAGATTGCTTGATTGTTTAATTTTACAGTGAATTATTACAACAGTAATATTATTAATTTTTATAGTATTGCTATTATTATTATGATCCACAATCTGTATTTTTATATATATGCTTTTTTTACTTTAGTAATATTTTTTCCCTATTTTTTGTTTTATAATTGTTCGTTTTATTATTATATTATCGTTATTATTTTATCAACAGAAATAATAAAATGTAATATTATATTTTTACATTATATTTGTTTTTATATTGTATTACTTAAATAATCAATTAAAATTTTTATATTATAGTGACATATTACAACAGTAATGGTATATTTAATATTATAGTATTTTTCTTATATTATCAATAATAATAAAAAATATAATCTTTCTATATATATATATATATATATTTGTATTTGTATGATATTACATAAATAATGTTTTTAACAATAGTGATAATTCTTATTTTTTCTTTAGTATTATTGTATATTTAATGCATTATTATTATTTTTTTTGTTCTATATTCTATTCTTTTCTTTTCTAACAGCAGTTCGAATGCCTCATGCCTCACATGACCTGTTTGTGTGTGTGTGTGTGTGTGTGTTCCCCTGCAGGTGTGGTGTGTGAGACTGACGTGGACGAGTGTGAGAGCGAGCCGTGTCAGAACGGTGGCCGCTGTGAGGATGGCATTAACGACTACACGTGTCACTGTCCTCGTCCTGCGCGGGACCAGATGCCCTGGGGCGGCCGGCACTGTGACGTGACACTGACCGGGTGCGTGAACGACCCCTGCCTAAACAACGCCACCTGCTGGCCATCGCTGCGCGGAGACGAGCACACACACACCTGCACGTGCCCTCCTGGCTTTCATGGGGAGCGATGCGAAACCTCCACCACCTTCTCCATGACGGGCGGAGGTCATGTGGTCCTGGAGGTTTCACACGGGAACAGGAGTCGCCGGCACGCGGGATCACAAGCGCCGAGCGTCCAGATGAGGTTCAGGACGACTTTACCCGACGCGATCCTCCTCTACCGGGGAAGCCAGGAGCACTTTTTTACACTGGAGCTGAGTGGCGGGAATCTTCTCTCCAGAGCCGAATCTGGAGATTTGAGGCTTGCTGTGATGTTACGCGGGGACTTCAGCGACGGCCTCTGGCATGAAGTCTCCGTCAGTGTGGACGAGAGACTCGCTCTGACCCTGATATCAGAGAACAAGAGCGCTGAGGATGGAGGACACAACCAGCTTCTGTCCTTCCAGCCGAAGGGCTTGGAGAAAACACACATCGGAGGCGTTCCTCAGGAGTTCCTCAACAACACGGCGTCCGGGACGGGGTTGGTCGGGTGTGTGGAGGATCTGCGTGTCGATGCTCAGCTGGTTTTACCCAGAAGCCTCCGCTCTCAGCATGTGCAGATGGGCTGCGAGAGACGCGAGCGGTGCCGTCCCGATCCCTGCTCCCAGCGAGGACACTGTGTGGATCTGTGGAGCGACTACATGTGCCAGTGCCACACGCCGTTTCATGGACACAACTGCTCAGAAGGTGAGCTGACTTAGTTATGACAACAGCTTGCCATAGTGAATTATTAAAGTGTGTGTCCATTTTATCTGTAAGCCTTAAATTAAGCCTTATTTGATAATAATAATAATAATATATTTTATTTGTAACGCACTTTACATCAATTTAATGACCTCAAAGTGCTACACATAAAAACAGGAATATATATAAAAAAAAAAAGATAAAATAAATGAAATAAAAGCACAGTTAGCCATAAAATGCTTTTCTAAAAAGATGGGTTTTAAGGCCTTTTTTAAAAGAGTCGACAGTCTGATGCCTCTATTTAGTTAATATATATATATATATATACACGCTACTGTTTAAAAGTTTTTATATATGTAAGAATTTTGTTCGCTGAAGCTTATTTATTTGTTTCTAAATACAGCAAAAACTGTAATATTGTCAAATATTTTTTACAATTTAAAATAACTAGAAATCTGTTGTAACATTATACACAACCCTTCAAAAGTTATTTTTATTTTTTTACAGGATATCATTCTAATACGCTGATTTGCTCCTCAAGAAACATTATTATTATCAGTGTTAACTTTTCAAACATTATAAATGATTTTACTATTGATCAATTCAATGAATCCTTGCTGCATAAAGGTATTCTGCTCACCAAGGCTGCATTTATTTGATGAAAAATACAGTAAAACAGTAATATTGTAAAATATTATTATTAATTAATAAAAAAAACTAAAGTGTAATTTATTCCTGTGATCAAAGCTGAATTTTCAGCATCATTACTCCAGTCTTCAGTGTCACATGATCCTTCAGAAATTATGATTTGCTGTTCAAGAAACATTTATAAAGAAAACATACTTCATTTTGTGGAAACCATTATATATTACCATTCAAAAATTTGGTGTTACAAATATCTTAAAAGTAAAGATAGACATGTATTCACCAAATATGTTTAAATTGACAGCAAATACATGTATAATATTCCTAAATATTTCAAATAAAAACTGTTTTAGGAAACTACAGGTTTTTTTGTAAATTGAGTAAAAGCTAATTATTTACTAAATCATAAAAATATCAAATTGATTAAAAATATATTTTATTGATTTACCTGCATGTCCCGTGACCATTAACCAATATCACAAAACTATATGCAAATATGTTGCTCAATTATATAAATATTAACTTAAAATAGTAAATTTTTTTCAATCAGAGGCTGACAAAAAAAGTTTGCGAATCCTTGAACATCATTTATTTTATTTTATTTATTTCAGGTTTTGTTTAACACATCCTAAAAAATGCTGGCTTGTTTCAACCCAAATTTGGGTCAAATATGGACTAACCCAAATGTTGGGTTAAAAATGTGATTTAAAATTTTAACCCAACTTCAACTTTCAACTTTTTAATTTTTTAATTACATTTTTACCCCAACATTTGGGTTTGTCCATATCTGACCCAACAAACCAACATTTTTTAGAGTGCAGGGACAATGCACACTAATAATATATATTTAAATGTATCTGTCCCTGGAATATGTTACACCTAAAAATAAATAAAAATTGAAATAGTAAATATAGATAATAACAAACAAGAATGAGAATGACCCAAACACTACTCTACTACACAAACACATGCACTCTAAAACACGCTGGGTTATTTTAACCCAACTTTGGGTCAGATATGGACAAACCCAGCCATTAAGTACAATTTTTTAATTATATTTTTAACCAAACATTTGGGTTTGTCGAGTTGGGTTAAAACAACCCAGCATTTTTAGAGTGTGGTAATGATAATTCATAATGTTTCATCTCATATTTTCACACGTCAAACAAATCTTAATTCTCCTAAAGTAGGCCTTATCAACTATAAACTCTTGTATGTTCTGGATGCTTTTTTTCCCCAACAGAGCACTCCTCATGGACATTCAGTCACGAGCGCAGCAGAAGCTTCGCTGCGTTCCCCATCACGCAGAAGCACGACTCAAATCTGAGCGTGTCGCTGTGGCTGAGATCCCGGCATCCAGACGGCCTGCTCCTCCAGCTCCAGCACGACAGTCATGCTTACTTCACTCTTTTTCTGAAGAATGGCTCAGTATATATCTCCATATACAACTCCATCACAAAGGCCTCCGGATTCCTGACCGATGGGGAGAAGGTCTTTGTGGCTATTAAAAAACAACAAGGTGTTATAGTGCTTAACGAAACGCAGCCGATTTCTGCCAGTCACGTCGACTTTGAGGTGGAGGCGGGAGATGTGGCGTATCTAGGTGGGCTTCCCGAAGGAGAAAACACCGTACAGTGGGGTGGATATTTCAAGGGTTGTTTGCAGGACGTCCGGATAGACGACACACAACTGTTCATGTACTCGGGGAGCATCAGCCAGAAACCACAGCATTCAAGCTACTTACCGAGAAACTCATCTAATGTGCTGGAGGGTTGTGTCGGGGACCAGACGTGCAAGGTGAGACACTATTAATAGGGAAATGAATACTTTTAGTCATTAAGGATGCATTAAATTAATCAAAAGTGACAGTAAAGACTGTGATACTGTTACAAAAGGTTCTGTTTTACAAGCTTTAAATTGAGTAAAGAGAAAATTAACATGTTTAAACGCATTGCTAGCATGAACTAGCACATTGCTAGCATGTTTTAGGACATTGCTAACATTAATTAGCATATTGCTAAGCTAACATGTTTTGACACATTGCTAGCATGTTTAGCACATTTCTGGCATTAATTTACATGTTGCTATCATGTTTGCCAACATGAATTAGCACATTGCTAGCCTGAATTAATATGTTGTTAACATGTTTAACAGCTTGCTAACATGAATTAGCACATTGCTAGCATGAATTAGCATGTTTCGGCACATTGACAACATGAATTAGTACGTTGTTAGCACATTGCTAGCCTGTTTTAGGACATTGCTAACATTAATTAGCATATTGCTAACATGTTTTAACACATTGCTAGCATGAATTAGCATATTGCTGTCATGTTTAGCACATTTCTGGCATTAATTTACATGTTGTTATCATGTTTTCCAACATGAATTAGCACATTGTTAGCCTGAATTAGCATGTTGTTAACATGTTTAACAGGTTGCTAACATGAATTAGCACATTGCTAGCAAGAATGAGCATGTTTTGGCACATTGCCAACATGAATTAGCATGTTGTTAGCACATTGCTAGCCTGTTTTAGGACATTGCTAACATTAATTAGCATATTGCTAAGCTAACATGTTTTAATACATTGCTAGCATGAATTAACATATCGCTAGCATGTTTAGCACATTTCTTGCATTAATTTACATGTTGTTATCATGTTTTCCAACATGAATTAGCACATTGCTAGCCTGAATTAGCATGTTGTTAACATGTTTAACAGGTTGCTAACATGAATTAGCACATTGCTAGCAAGAATTAGCATGTTTTGGCACATTGCCAACATGAATTAGCATGTTGTTAGCACATTGCTAGCCTGTTTTAGGACATTGCTAACATTAATTAGCATATTGCTAAGCTAACATGTTTTAACACATTGCTAGCATGAATTAGCATATCGCTAGCATGTTTAGCACATTTCTGCCATTAATTTACATGTTGATATCATGTTTGCCAACATGAATTAGCACATTGCTAGCCTGAATTAATATGTTGTTAACATGTTTAACAGCTTGCTAACATGAATTAGCACATTGCTAGCATGAATTAGCATGTTTCGGCACATTGAAAACATGAATTAGTACGTTGTTAGCACATTGCTAGCCTGTTTTAGGACATTGTCCGCTAACATTAATTAGCATATTGTTAACATGTTTTAACACATTGCTAGCATGAATTAGCATATTGCTAGCATGTTTAGCACATTTCTGGCATTAATTGACATGTTGTTATCATGTTTTCCAACATGAATTAGCACATTGCTAGCCTGAATTAGCATGTTGTTAACATGTTTAACAGGTTGCTAACATGAATTAGCACATTGCTAGCAAGAATTAGCATGTTTTGGCACATTGCCAACATGAATTAGCATGTTGTTAGCACATTGCTAGCCTGTTTTAGGACATTGCTAACATTAATTAGCATATTGCTAAGCTAACATGTTTTAATACATTGCTAGCATGAATTAGCATATCGTTAGCATGTTTAGCACATTTCTGGCATTAATTTACATGTTGCTATCATGTTTGCCAACATGAATTAGCACATTGCTAGCCTGAATTAATATGTTGTTAACATGTTTAACAGCTTGCTAACATGAATTAGCACATTGCTAGCATGAATTAGCATGTTTTGGCACATTGCCAACATGAATTAGCATGTTGTTAGCACATTGCTAGCCTGTTTTAGGACATTGCTAACATTAATTAGCATATTGCTAGCATGTTTTAGCACATTTCTAATGTTGCTAACATTAATGTTGCTAACGTGTTTGCCAACATGAATTAACATTGCTAGCCTAAATTGGCATGTTATTAACATGTTTTCACACGTTAACAAAGAATGTTTTGGCATGTTGTTAGCATGGTTAACACTTTGCTAACATGATTTAGCATTTTAGTAGCATATCATGTTGGTTACATGTTTTAACACATTGTTAACATGAATTCCCATGTTGCTAGCATGTTTTATCACATTGCTAAGCCTATAGGCCTAATAATGTTAACATTTGTCAAACCAACATCACAAATACTGTACTGAACTTTAAATTCATCAAAGAAGACGTGAAAACACATAAATGTTTCTTGAGCATCAAATCCTCATATTAGAGTGATTTCTGGAGGATCATGTGACACTGAAGACTGGAGTAATGATGCTGAAAATACAGCTTTGATCACAGGAATAAATTACAATTTACAATATTCATATAGAAAGCGACTTTTTAAAATGGTAATATTTCACTTTTTCTGTATTTCTGATCAATTAAATGCAGCTTTGGTGAGCAGAAGAGACTCTGTCAAACACACATCTGTTCTTCTGCTGGTGTTGAACACTTCTCTGGTGTCTTCTCACATTGTGTTTGCAGATGAAGCCCTGTCGGAACGGAGGGAAATGCGCGGTCATCTGGAATGACTTTGTGTGCTCCTGTCCGCCGAACTACTCCGGGAAGAGGTGTGACACGCGTGTGTGGTGTGTGAGTGACCCGTGCGACTCCGGGACTCGGTGCGTGGATCTGCCTGATGGTTATGAGTGTGAGTATCTGACTGACTGAACTTCATTGGTCACTGTTTTAGTCTTTTTTTCTTGTTTTTCGGTAAAACAGACAACTAAACAATAGGAAAAAAATAGAAAATATGAAAAAAAGAAACGTTTAACCCTTACATTATGTTTCGGGTCAGTTTGACCCGCAGTGCATTTTTTGAGTTTGTTGGAAAATCTGGTTAACATTGTCTTTTTTCCTTAAAATCTTCTTGAACTTGACCATAAATTTAATGCACAGACCCAAAATAAAAATAGTAATAATAATAATAATAAAATATGCATTTTGCAGACACTTTTATTTTAAGAAATGTATGCGCATTGACGTTATAATTTTTTTCCAGTTCAGTAGTTCTTTCCTTGAACCAAACCCGTGATCTTGGCGTTTCTAGTGCAATTCTCTAATGTTAGAACTTAAGGAAAGCACTGAATTTAAAAAAATGTAAATAAAAAAGAGTCTATAAAATAAAAAAAAGAATGTAAATAAATACAGTTTTATTTTTGTTTTTCATTGTGTAATTTTTGGTTCATTGATTTGAATACAATTGGATTCAATTTGAACCAGAACAGAGTCGATATAGTTTTTTTTTTGCTACTTAAAAAAATTAAATATGACATAATTTCACCAGTATTCTTTCAAAATAAAAGCCTTATGATTTGAGAAATACTGCGTCAAAAAATATTATCAAATAAAATAAAATATTCATATCATCACATTTTTTAATTTTTATAGTTTATTGTAATTTATAAGAGTAATATATTTCTGTCATTTTTTTGTAATAATAACAATAATAGTATTATTATTATGAAGTATATGACAAAATAATGTTTTACAGGCTATGATGTAATATTTAAACTTTTAGTGTAAAATACACATTTTAATATTAAGTACATTTTTATTGAATAGCTTGTTTGAATTTACAACTGTAATATTTCTCAAATTTTTTATAATTAGAGTTAAAACTAATAATAATAATAATAATAAAACAGTAGTGTAAAATATATTGTTTTATATCCACATAAATTTTTTTATTTCTGAATATTCTTTTTTTTTAAAGTAATTTACAATAGTGATATATACCTGTCATTTTTTTATAATTAGAGTTATAACTAATAATAATATTAGTATTAATATTATGACATGACATGACAAAATAATCACAATTAAATTATTTGGCAGTCATGTAGCCCTGTATAAAAAATAATTAAAAAATATAAACAATTAAAATAAAACACTAGCTAAGAAGAAATCTGTTAACTTGACCAACATCAGAGAACCATGACCGTGCAAATGTGTTGTTCAATGATTGACATTTCCAGTGTATGTCAAGTAAACGACACTCCTCCTCACTCCAGGTCTAGCCAACGCCACATTCGAGAGCAATGCTCTCCAGTTCAGCGCCAACGGCTCCCTGTTGTTCCCGATGATGCGGATCTCCATGGACCTGCGGACGCGCGAGGAGAACGGGACGCTGTTGCGCGCCTCGGACCGGCTGGAGTTCTTCTGCGTGGGGCTTCTGAACTCCTCGCTGATCGTCAAGTTTCGTGAGGGGAACAGTCTTGATGTGCACGCGTTCACCAGCGACATCCCCGTTTCGGATGGAGAATGGCATCATGTGTTGCTCTACTCGTCCATCTCGAGGAGCTCGGCGTCCCGTTGGATCCTGGTCGTGGACGGTCGGATATCGGGATCCAGTCTGCCGGCGTCCGGCGGCTTCTTCAACTTCTCCACCGTGTGGCTTGCGGAGAACTACTCCGGCTGTTTGGGGGAGGTGCGGATCGGTGGGGTTTATTTACCGTTTTCCGGACGCCTGGAGGACGAGGCGCCGCAAACGTCCCAGTTCATCCGAGTCGGCGGGACAGAGCCTCAGCTGGGATGCTCCGGCTCCCCCGTGTGTGTTTCCGAGCCTTGCCTGAACAACGGCTCCTGCACGGATCTCTTCAATCTCTTCTCCTGCACGTGTGTCCCGGGATGGACGGGCGAACTCTGCCAGGAGAACGTGGACGAGTGTGTCCAACAGCCCTGTGTTCGCGGCGCGTGCCGGGATCTGCCCGGGGACTATGTGTGCGAGTGTCCCGATGGATACGCTGGGAAGAACTGCCAGGAAAAGGTGGACGGGTGCCGGGAAGAGCATCGCTGTGAGAACGGAGGCTCGTGTGTGTATTCAGTCACGGGACACACCTGCTTCTGTCCACCTGCTTACACAGGCCCGTCCTGCCAGTGAGTGACATCTGCAGATTATCGGGCCGCTTGCTGAAAATAGCCTTTATGTTCACACTGTGTCGTATGTTCTAGCATGTTAGTTTGGGGCAGTCAATCTTCCTTTTCAGAATCAGATTAGGCCAATCTACGTGTTTTTTTATGTAACTGATTTTGAAAAACAAACACTTTCTCTGCTATTCAGATAATAAATAAATTGTACATGTACTGCGTTAGACTGCAGTATAAAAGATAAAAACGTCTGCTGAAGGAATAAATCTAAATCCAAAAAGCTATGAACAGTCTTAAAGAAAAAAAAGTCTAAGACTGGTCTTAACCGGCCCCCTGATCTTTGAATGCTTACTTGTTTAGCTGGTAACACTTTACAGAAAGGGTACATGAATTCATGTATAAATTAATGAATTCATTCATGCATTAATATCTCATGAATCATCAGGAACGAACAGAAGTTCAATATTTTTCATTCATGACTTCATGAATGAACAACACCTTAATTAAAACTAGGGCTGTCAAAACGATTAATCGCGATTAATCGCATCCAAAATAAAAGTTTCTGTTTACATAATATATGTGGGGGCACTGTGTATAATTATTTTGTATATATATATAAAACACACATGCATGTATATTTAAGAAAAAATATTATTTATATATAAAATATTTATATTTATATATAATATAAATTATATATAAATCTATATACAGAATATACACGAAAATATTTCTTAAATATATACAAGCATGTGTGTGTATTTATATATATATATATAATAATTATACACTGTACACCCACATATATTATGTAAACACAAACTTTTATTTTGGATGCGATTAATCGCGATTAATCGTTTTGACAGCCCTAATTAAAACATTAACTAAGATGAGCACATCATCATGAATAATGATTTATTACGCATAAAGAAGCACACACTGAAGTTGTTGTTTAAAAATAATCTTTTAAGATTTGAAAAATAATCTTTTAAGAAGAAAAGGACCCTGGTCTGATTGAGTTGAATATCTATAAAGCCTTGTTGTATTTTCACATTATGGATTATGCCATTTCTTTCATTGGTCATGGATAATTCAGTGTGTGTCCTCAGATGGCGTCGGTGTGATGTGGATTCAGACTGTGAGAATGGTGGCGTTTGCACTGAGGGATTCTGGGGAAGGAACTGCACCTGCAGACCCGGCTTCAGTGGAGAGAGGTGAGATCATCTGAGACCACACACACACACACACACACACACACACACACTCTCTCTATGTCTCCTACACACATAATAATAATAAAAAAAAGAAATTCTATTTATCTTTAATTTAAGTTTTGATAATTTTATTAGTCGCTGCAACAGATGGAGTGCAAAATGGAGTGCAACATCTGCTGGTTTGCTCTGCATCTTACTGTAATCATATTTACTCAAGTCTACCGGGAGAAACAGTTGCTTTAACTTTGATTAGTCACTTATGTACAATTCTTTGCACAAAAAAGCGGAAATGTGCAAACTATTGACTGAGGACGTTTTGTTTTTCAGATGTGAAGTGGATATAGATGAATGCGAGTCGGACCCGTGTCTGAATGGAGGCACGTGTGTGAACAGAGCCAATCACTACCTCTGCGAGTGTGTGTCGGACGTCAGCGGAGACAACTGTGAGAACACGGTGAGATCTGGCTTCTCCAATGCTTCATCCATCTATTGGGCCCTACCAAACCTGTTTGTCATTTTTTTTAATCTGGATTAATTTTTTTTCTCGTTATTATAACCATGCCTACTAAATTTAAAGCATGGAACATGGAAAAACAATTTCTTAAAAGTTTATCAAAAATTACTCTTTTAGGGCTCTAATTTTTTTCCCTCAAATTCATTAAATTTTTTCCCCAAATTTCATTTTTTTTCTGTTCAATTAGCCTATATCTGGATTCAATTTCATTTGTATTGTTAAATAAAATGTCTAATGCTGTGTTCACACCGGACGCGAATAGCGCGTCAAATTCGCTCCATACGCGTCTAGTTTGACGCTTGACCACTTTGTGTTAATTCGCGTGTCAAGAGTGAAACTGACGCGCGTAAAAACAAAAGTTTGAAGCTTAACGCGCCAGACGCTTAATTCGCGCCATTCGCGCAAACTTGACACGCGAATGAGGCGTATTCGCGTCTTCCGCTCCGCGCTCCACGCCTCATTCGCGCCGCAGGAATTTTTTACGCGCGTAACGCGTCTTTGCATTGACTTGACTTTGAAATCATTCGCGCCGAACACGCTATTCGCGTCCAGTGTGAACACACCATAATGAATTTAACACAATTTTTTTTTAAAGTTTAACAGAAATGACATTTTTAGGGCCATTTTTTTTCCCAAATAATTTTTTCCCCCTTCTAAATATTTTTTTTTTTCTGGATTCGTTTATTTTTCAGGGTTTTTTTTCTGTATTCTGTTTTATTTACAAATTTTGTATTTAACCATCAAAACCATGTCTAATTAAGCGAAATCATGAAATTCATTCAAAGTTTAACAGAAAATAAATTTTTAGAGCCCTATGTTTTATTTTTTTCAAAATTCCATTTTATTTATTTTTCTAAATTCCAACATTCAGCAATCAAAAAGCATATCTAATTAAATGAAATCATTGAACTTATACTACTTAACAGTAATTTATTAAAAGTTTTTAACAAAAATAAAAATTTTAGGGCCCTATGAAATCAGTTTCAAATTAATTATTTTCTGGATTATTTATTAACGCACTTTAATAAAAGTTTTACAAAAAATAAAATTTTAGGAAAAGTTTAGTTTAGGAAATATATATAACATTTTCAAATTCCATGTTTTCCATTTTAGTTTTTCTTAATTCCATTTTAATGGAGTAATTACACTTTAAGTTTAAAAAAAATGGAAAAAATCAAAAAGTTTCACAATTTAATATCATATACAAATATTTACAATAATATGGCCCTGAGAAATGTTTTCATTTTTCAGAAATTAGTTTTTTTTACGTTAAATTCTATTTTTGTGTGTGGATTGCGTGATTTGAGTCCCAGGGCTGTGACGTTCTCCGTGTGCTCCTGTAGAAGCAGCTGCAGACGGAGCGCGTGCCGTGGCTGCTGGTGGCCGTCCCGCTGGCGTGTCTCGCTGTCCTGCTGGGAACACTGGGATTGGTTTGCCTGGTTCTCACCACCCGGAAGAAGCGTCAGTCCGAGGGAACGTACAGCCCCAGTCAACAGGAGGTGGCAGGAGCTCGGCTGGAGATGGGCAGCGTGCTGAAAGTGCCTCCAGAAGAACGACTCATCTGACACACATGAGAGAGGCAGAGCCAGCAGGTGTCGAGGCACGTCGAGCGAAGCTTCCAACCTGCACGATTCTCCACCAAAAAGAAAGCTGGACTTCCGTACTTCAGTTCGGGACATAGATCTACAGCCAATGTGCACGAGTGTCTCGCTTTCCACTACATATACCTACCTTGAGAGATACAGTTACTTGAGAAGCAAAAGACTTAAAGGGATACTTGAGGATTTAGCAGTAAGCTTTGTATTAGTAGAAAACCTGTAGTATTTTCGAATTACAATGCTTTCCACACTCATATCCCCCCAAGATGAGAGATTTATGTATTTTTTTGTCTGGAAAAAATCCTCAGATGATGCAAAAATCGTCATTTTGTGTCATTGGAGGATTTTTTGTCCAGAGGCTAAAGACTACAGTCAGTAGTAGGGTCAGTCATTTTGGGCGATCTCGAAACACATTTTCGGGCACATTTTTTAAACGATTTCAGATCATGAATTAGGGTCTTATCAAGCGAAACGATCGCTCATTTAAAAAAAAAAAAAAAAGGTTGAGTTTTATAAGCTCAAATGGTTAGTGTTAGGGTGTGATGCATATTCGTGTCTCTCCTATTCGAACTCGTTCATCAAAATGAACAAATATTTTCCCGAGTCAGCTCGTTCATTTTGTTCATTGAATGAACCAAATGACATCCCAGAACAGAGCAAGGCGAGCATTTGAGCTTATAAAACTTATTTTATATAAACTTTTTTTAAAATGAGCGATCGTTTCGCTTGATAAGACCCTTATTCATCGTCTGGTGTCGTTTAAAGCCCTGAAACTCTCATTTGGACCTTGAACTGTTTGGACCCCATTAAAGTCCATTATATGGAGAAAATCCTGGAATGTTTTCATCAAAAACCTTCATTTCTTTTCGACTGAAGAAAGAAAGACATGGACATCTTGGATGACATTGGGTGAGTAAATTATCAGCAAAAGTTTTTTTTTTTTTTAAAGTGAACTATTCCTTTAAGTCTATTTTACTAAAAAAAAAAAAACTTATCAAAATGAGGTTATTTTATGCTTAAATCAAGAAAAAAAAAATCTGTCTGTGAGATAAGAATAATAATCTTGTTTCGGGGTTTGGACGGTCATGAAAAATATGGCAAAGCTTTAAAATAGCAATTTCCAGGCCTAAGTTTTGGAAAAACAAACAAACTCAGAAAGTTATATTTTACACAAATGCATAGACTGGAATTTTAGGGGATGAACATTTGCCTCAAAAGTCATGGAAAACACTGTAAAAATATTGTGTTCCCTATTCTTGTTTTAAGCACAAATTCAATTAATTTAGATGATTTTCTTCAGAAAATAAGACTTAAAATCCAAGTTAGTTTGCTTCTATACTGTATCTTGATTAAAAAATAAAAAAAATCAAACATTTTAGTATAAATTGAGAAATATGACCACTTTCCATATATAGAATCATTGTTTCATTCATAGTTTTCAGACTGAAAACAGGCCTGTCAATCATCTGTCAAGCCACTAAAACTTTATCTCAGACTATCTCAGACTAAAATAATTAGGTATCTAAACTAAAAGATTATCTCAGAAAAACAAACACGATCCATAAACTAAACACAGCGGGACAATCGAAAACACTCAACTGGACAAGTGCTTAACGTGTCCTAATGTCATAAGACTGAGATTTTAAAAGATCAAAGTCAATGTACTTGTTATTATTGATGATGCGTTAAATTGCACATCACGTATTTCTATAGGAATATGCAAGTTGGCATATTGTGTTCATATTCTGGGTTTGTCTGTACATTGTATGTTTTATTAATAAGATATACTAGCCGTTAAGCGTTAATGCTTAGGTTTCAACTTAAATTACATTAAACCGACATTAAAAAAATGAGTTGAATCTTGTACAACTTGCTTAAATTATTTCGATGAGTTAAGGCAATGTAAACATGTTGTCATATCTTATTGATCATATATTTTTTTTTACAGTGTCGCATCTGGCTTATATATAGAATGCATCATCAAGGTCTTTTAATATCACTGTCTTACTTCATTAGCCTGGTAAAAATAACACGAAAACTATGAATAATGCGTCATTAATTCCAACGACAGGGTTTTGGACTTTAAGAGACCGCAACGAAGGCCTTTGACTTTCTCCAAGACATGCTCTAGTGAGAATGATGGTTTGACATTTTTACCGTTCATGTTTCGCAGCGTCAGGGTTTGTGCATAAAGCCTGTTAATATTCTTATTCATCATGTATAATGAAAAGCATCTATTT
Organism: Pimephales promelas; assembly: GCF_988280905.1. Taxonomy (NCBI): domain Eukaryota; kingdom Metazoa; phylum Chordata; class Actinopteri; order Cypriniformes; family Leuciscidae; genus Pimephales; species Pimephales promelas. The sequence continues at coordinate 33,883,105 of NC_142782.1, read as the reverse complement.
ATGATATCATTGAAAAGGACACGCCAATACTAAAGCTAAAATGCTATATTTTATTAATAATTGTAAAGAAGAGAAAGATATTTTAAAGTCCATAGCAGTTTGCACCTTTTTAGTAGAGGCATGTTTTGGAATGTGTTTTATATAATATAACGATTGGTTGAAGCATACACTGTGTGCCTTGCTAATATACCCAAAAAATCAAGAATTTTGTTTTCAGAATCCACTTTTTTTTCCATTAGCAAGGTTTTTATGAGCTGTGTTTTGTGACAAATGTTGTGCGACACTGGACTGGTTTTAGAGAAGTTAGTTAGTTAATAAACACGGTCAGTATTTTGGCTAAAGTCCACTTGATGTGTGTTTCCACTGGATTGACAGATGTGCTGTTACAGTATTACTGTGAGATTTGATGACTGTATTTGTATATTGTATAGCATTTTTATATGATGTCTTGTCATTTACTGTTTTGATGTACATTTTTTAAATCTGATTTGTATTGCTGTATGTGACATTAGTGAATGTTTAAGTGGCTGAAAAACACACATCATCAAATGATGTATTTTATGTCATATGAAGCATCCATCTGCTATTACCTTTGAATTTTTTGCTATATTAAATTTGATCATTTTTCAAACTGTGATTCTTAATACATGTATGAAGGGAATAAGTTAAATGTAACTGTGCAATAAAGTTATAGAAATTAATGTTGGTTAATTGGCAGAAGAACAATACAAGTATTTATCAACCTTTTTTAATGTTAGTTAATAAAAATACAGCTAGTTCATGTCAGCTCGAGTCAATTCAATATTATCAGATACAACTTTTGATTTAAATAACATTACTCACTTACATCACATTACTCACATCCCATTACTCACTTATATTGAGAATATATATAAGAAAAAAAATTACAAATTTTGCTTAAGCTTGAGCCGCTGTAGTCACTCGGACTATTTTTACAATGTCTTTAACAACTTTTCTGGGCTGGCAAGTTTCAATCCCTTAGAAGATTATGGAGGAGGGATCCAGCTCTCAGATGTAATCAAAATCATCTTCATTTGTGTCCCGAAGATGAATGAAAGTCTTACGGGGTTGAACAACATGATGGAGAGTAATTACTGACAGCATTTTTATTGTGGGGTGAACTTTGGGGAAATTTGTACCAGTAAAAGGCACCACCCCAGTGCCAGTGACAAGGATTTGTACCTTCTTTGATACAAAATTGTAGTCTCTAGACTATAAATTTTTTTCTGAGACTGTATCTCCTATACAATCTCAGAAAAAAAATTATAGCCTACTATACAGACTACATGCAAAGAATTTAAATAGCAACAAATAGTATCTTGTTTTCATTAACCCTCTACGTACTCTTCGGAATCACACTTGTTATCCATCCCAGTAAAACCAATGCAATTTGATTTTTGTTCTATAATATTTATTCTTTTTAATTTAGTATTTTGAGACAATTTAATTGAATTTTTTTAATATTTATGGTTTATTTTTATTTTTTATTTTTATTTTTTCAGAGCACCTGAGGGTTAAATAATGAATCTCAATGCAAAGAGTAGCTCCTAAAGACAAAATTCTAAGAAAATACTTAGAAATGTGGACGTTTACTCTTACAATTAAAGAAAAAATCCTAGTAAAGAAAAAAGTCATTCAGAGGGTATCTTAACCTTTAAAAGAGGTCCCAAGGTCACAATTGTTAGGAGGACGAGGACGGCTTAGAATAGATTAAACCATATAGTTAAAATCACTCTTTTTCCCCTTCTTGGACAACCAACCAATCACAGTCTTCAAAATATTGTGTCATACATGGCTATCTATAAAAAAACAGCCTTATTTTATGCCTTATTTTTAATATACATTAACAAAGTAAACTTTGCAGGTAATCCTCTCTTTTCTTTTCCTTTCCTTTTATCTCTCAGAAAATCTTCTGTCATTGTCCAGGAGATGGCGCTGTCGATCTGTGCATGTCTGTCTCTCAACACATTGATGGCGGTGGAAACCTCATGTATATTTGTATAGTTGCCAGTTTTACTGCATAACAACACTAATAGACATTATTCTAAGATTGATGACCAACAGTCCTAGATTTACTAGCACAACCTTCTGGGACTTTTAACCTCCTCTGCATCATGTGACTTGTAGGAACGGATTTTAGAGGGAAGTGCGCGGCCGGTGTTGTTGAAGACAGGTGAGCAATTACGCAGAACACAGGCGTCAGGCGTGCGTCGTCTACGTCACAAAACCCACGGCAGCAAGATCACTAACATACCCTATTTCTGTTTGGTGTTTGAATGTATCTGACTAATTTTTGTAATTTACAATAAAAAAAAAAAAAAAAAAAAAAAAAAAAAAACTAACATACCCTATTAACCAGCCATCACACACCTGCAGCCGGGCATACGCGGGATAATTAGACCATTCTGCATACTGTGACAACTTCTGCTGAAACTCATCCTAAAACCTGCTCATTATATACGCCGGGCCATCCTTTGGGTACAGCAAAACGCTGGTCTAATTGTCACATCAATTTACACCGTTTTCAAGGTAATGTGAACGTCAACAGAAGGACAAGTAAAACGTTATAAAGCGATGTTGTCAGCTACAATGAAAAACACAATAGTTTGTGAGCGGGCCTGAAACAGCTGCCTTTGTCATCCCACAAGTCATGATGTGGTATGCAAGGTTTATTCAAGCTATTTCTTTTCTTTCAGTTGTTCTGTTTTTTTTTTATTCAAGGTTACATCAGAGCATCAAAAAGAAACAGAAAAATTGGAGATGTATTTTTATACTGCATGTTTATTAACATGTTTTTATTAACAATATTAATAATAAAGTCAGGGTACAAAATAGGAAATGGAAGAGAAATATGCAGTCATGCAAAATATTTGTGCCAAGTAAGTCAATGGATTTGGATCAACTCAGGGTATATTGTTACTTAAATAGCTGAGAAATAGATGCATGAATGTAACAGCTGGTATATAATGAATGAAAGGCAGATATATTAGTAGTAGTATTGCATGCATTTAACCGCAGGCTTATGATTCTACAGGGGATCATTTTAGGAGGCCACAGCCAAGCCAAAAATCTCATGCCATGTTTTGTGTTTGGTCTGTTTTGCTGTTGTCTGCCGATGCCCTCGCACATGTAGGATTTGAATAATTGATGAGTCCTAAAGTGATTGTGTGGCAACCGGGGTGCTGATAAAGGACGGGCGAGCGGAAGGGACCTTTGTGTGTTTCCTGTGTCTCAGGGGGCTGCGCTGAGATTCACTGCTTACTCAGTAGTGAAACCTTCATATCCAAGTGTTTTGTGCTGACAAAGGGCAAATGGGATTCTATTTTACAGCAAACGATGCAAGATTGCACTATTGCACTTCAAAAGAGCGCCAGGCAGGAGAAAAAAAACAAAACAACAACAAAAAACGGTGGGTTTCCTTGTTGTCAACCGCTTTACTTTGCATAAAATTGCAGAGTCAAATTGAATGAATCACAAGTTTCGTATTATCCTTCACATGACTTTTTCACAGTTTTTCTCACTGTGTCTCTGATGCAGACGCTCCAGTCTCACATCCGAGGAGGAAACTTGTGTGTGGTTGGTCAACCTTTTACAAGAATGTCCTGTTAGATAACATTAGCATCAACTTGGGCAATACATTTGTAATAGTGTTTAATCTTTAACATTGTAAGAATACAACCATTTTTACATAGTATTCTCCAATAAAAAGGGTCCATTAAATAATAACATGTACAATGTTTTGTACTGGTAAATGATCAAATCACTGTAAAAATGAACACTCTCAGAAAAAAAAGGTACGAAAGCTGTCACTGGGGCGGTACCTTTTACCTATATTGGTACCTTCATGGTACATATTTGTACAATTATGGTGCCAATATGCACCCTTTAGGTACAAAAGTGTACCTTTTTGAAAAGATACCGCCCCAGTGACCGCTTTTGTACCTTTTTTTCTGAGAGTGATCATGCTTAATCTAATCAATAAAATTGTGGCAATGGATATTATTTATTAAATTGAACAAATTAGAATTGAGTAATAATTAATCAAATTATTCCTTAAAAGTTAACCATTTAAAATGAGAAAAAAAGTTTACAACAAAAATATCTGTATAACAGACGTCAATGATTAATTACGAACTCTTTATTTTATATTGCCAACATTGAAGACACCTGATGTTAACAAGCAGAATACAAACCTAAAACAAACACCGATCACCATAATGGTGACTTAAATGTACGTTTTACTCACTGTAAATGTTAACTAAACTTAATTTGATTACTTATTACTCAATCCTAATTTGTTCAATTGAATTAATAATATTGCTTGTAATCGATTGCCACAATTTTTTATTAGATAACAGTGTAATGATGTGAATAATGCCCAAAAAAACCCCAACTTTTTTTGTTTTCATGAAGCATAAAAGCTGTCATTTTTCATAAGGTTATGACTCCGGCTATGTTTATTATCTAAAACTAACCCATTAACCATCTGTTATATTTCCGTGAGGAATTTTTATATCGTTTTCAGGTCCGCATTGTAAAATACACACCGTTTCCTTGCTATATTTGTTAATTTTCACAAGAAAAAGGTCAAATATACCAAAAAAAGTCAAAGTTCCCCAATGTAAATCAATGCCTAATAGTAATATAGACGCTTTTTAAATCTTCTTAATTAGGTCCCGCGGGTACTCCGCTTAAGCTGGTTTTAGCATCCGATCTGATTCTCTCCGCAATAGACGCGAGGCATCCAGCGAGTATAGGTGCGAACGGGGTCTGTGTTATGAGATGTAAAAACGTGCCGACATGAAATCGATGTACTCCCCTGCCGATACACGGGCCGCCATCACTCCAGCTGCCTCGCACGAGCCCACATCGCTCCTGACACTCCTCACACTCCTCACACCAGCGCCGTGGCAGATGGCGACCAGGAGCGGAGGGGGAATAATACTGCTGCTGAACACAAGCAGCCAAGCGCTGTCCGAGCCAGGCCTCCCCCTGCCCGTTGTCCCCTGGGCTGGCTTCTGAGAAGAACCTCCACCATCCCCTGATCCAGGATTCGGGCCACTACAGATGGGCTTATGGGCCGCGGTGTTCAGTTGAACGCGATGCCCAAATCTATGCTAATAGTGTTTACTGACAATTGCTGATTTTGGCAGCTCGGCGATCCATAACAGGCTGCGTTATGAATCCTTGTGTGTGTGTGTGTGATTCAACGGGAATCGATATCCTACCACCTCACTCTCCCTCCAAGCAGCTTCGTGAACTTTGACAGCTCTTGAAAACTCCTGCAAATGATTATCAATGGCTGGAGCCTCAAACAAGGGGGAGAGGGAAGTGCAATAACATAATATCGGGGTGAGAGGCGGGTCAAGGTGGGCTAGGGCGCTAACCTCAGCAGTTTACGAGAAGGAAATTCATAAAATCGAGGTGCCCGGGCTAACAAACAAGCGGGCGTCGGCCGTGTCGGATGCAGATGGCACGCAGCCTCCCACTGTTTTGTGTTTCCATTTGGCGTTTCATCGCCGTAATGCATTGCGCGACGGAGAGGTAACGACCCTCAAACCGCTTACAGGTCTTTCTGTCAAACAGATTACTGTCAGCTCTCATTGATTTGTGTTGCCTGTTTCCCTTCTCGCTAACGGATCGGATCTATAATTGGGCCTGGCCTAAATGATTCAGATGAGGTGCCTGTCTCGGTCCTGCTCTCTGGTTTCCCTCGTCGGTTTCGCCCCCTCCGCTTTCATTAGCAATTCAGCAGACTTGCTAAAACCACGGGGTGCCCCATTGCCGTCACCCCTGACTCAATGAGTCAAAGCCCCCGTCCTGCACAAAGACATAGTCAATCTGTGCAACAAATCACCCAAAATGGTGCCATTGGTCTCTCTCTGAAGAGCAGTTATGGAAACCGGAATGGAACCTTGAACTCGTCGAAACGTAGTAAACGCCCGATATCCGCTCTAATTGGGTAGAAAAATGAAGCCACGTATTCATATTTGCTTATTTGTTGCTCCAAATGAGTCCATAGAAAGTCCCTAATAGCGCACTCCACAAACACTGCTGAAGGAGGGAGAAATTGTCCGTCTGCGGGGGAATTGCTTTACCTGTTATCACCCTTTCTGATTCACAGATACCAGAACCGGCCAAGACATTTGGTTAAAAAAGGCCATTTAAAAAAAAGGTATGTATTAGTTTTCTCACAGTGCTTTGAGACCCCTAATGTCAACATGACACGATAATCAGAAATGGCGAATGTATGACACGGCAATTCGTATTTTCATTTTTCCAACACGCATAAACGCTTTTCAGCGTGTTTATCAATAACACAGACTCATCCCAAAAAGTCATATAACTGACGTTTTGGGACGTATTTTGACCATACGTCAATATCAGCCTTTTTAGGGCCCCCTTAAACGTCGGTAGATGGCGATCCCGGGCCGTCATACAACTGACGCTTTACCTTTAACGTCAGTTAGGTGACGGGTTAGGTTTAGGGTTAGGTTTAGGTATGGGGTAGAGTTAGGATCCCATAACCTCATCTACCGACGTTTAAGGGGGCCCTAAAAAGGCGAATATTGACGTATGGTCAAAAGACGTCCCAAAACGTCAGTTATATGACGTCTTGGGGTGAGACCGGGTTGTTATCAACGCCGTTGACTTAACGTTACATTACTGTACCCCAACCCCGTCCCTAAACCTACCCGTCACTGGGGTTAATAGCATTTATGAGTCGTCCCCTACATCCTAGGGAAAAAAAAGATCGCTCCCCAGATGTAGATCTACATTTTGCTTCGTTTCGCTCAAACGTTTAACGGCGTACATACACGTGGAATCACTCAGACATTTAACGGCGTAGACATGCACGCATATGTGCGGATAGCTCAAAATGCGTATAGATAACACGCCACTTGACTTGAAAGTTGCATGAATGTTTACGCTAAAGTCATGAGGCCCTATTTTAACGATGTGAAATGCAAGTAGCAAAGCGCAAGTAACTTGGTGGGCGGGTCCCGGCGCTGTTGCTATTTTCCCGGCGGGATAAATGCCTCTTGTGCCTGGCGCAAATCTAAAAGGGGTTGGTCTGGAGTAGCTTCATTATTCATAGGTGTGGTTTGGGCGTAACGTGAAATAAACCAATCCGAGCGCCATCCAACATACCCTTTAAGAACAGGTGCGCATGTTGCATGACGGATTGTTATTATAACGGCGGGTTTACCAGGAGCATTCACAGCCGATGAGACCGACGTTCTTGTCAGGACAGCGAAAGACAGAGAGGTGACGTTGTATGGGGATGGGAGAAACTCTCGCACATCAGCGTCGGTTAAATATTAGCCTATATACGTATGTTTCTTGCCACTATTGGGCAAACAGGTCTGATCCTTTAGTACTACAATTAGCCTTAAAAAATGGGTAATTTGTTTTTTTCATCTTCATGTAAACCACAATGATTTCCCTCATGTGTTAATATTTTTCCTTGTTATAATGTATGATTTGCAAAAATAAAAACTGCTGCATCTGTGTTGATGAGAGAATCAAAGCGCGTTGTGCACCCGCTACATTATGGCCAAGTATGCGCGCTTAAAATAGCATTATGAACAACGCGCAACGCGCCACTGACTTTAGACCAGGTTTTTTCTGGTCAGTGGCGCAATTGTTTTCTGGAAGTGTAAAGTAGCACCAGGGAATGTTTGCGCTGAAACATGCCTCCTTTTTGCACCAATCCGCCCAGGGAGCGCAAGTTAATTTCCTAGTTTACCAACGTGCTTCTGTGGAGGGAAAAATCCCGCTTTGCGCGCGTGCAAAATAGGAATGACACATGCGTTTGTGTATAAAGTCATTTGCCCTGGGTGCAAGATAGAGCCCATGATGTCATGTTGGGATAGGGCTTGTGCCAAGTTGAATTGAATGCCTTTTCATTTCCAATTTAGTTTCTGAGAATGAAGAATGAAACATGTAAATTTTCTTGTATTTGAGGCGTGGTTTACAAAAGCCCAGAGCCGTATTATTGGGTGCTACGAATGTCTATCAAATGCGCCTGTGCTCCCTCCCCGTTCTGTGATTGGTTCCCTATTTCAGGGGAAAACTTGGTTCATGGTATCCAGACTGCCTAGCAGCGCGAATAAAATCACGCGGCAAGGCAGAATGGGGAAACTCGGGATATTTCTGAATTTGAATTGTATTGCAATTTGAATGCAAAGAAGCTGCATTGAAATTCATTGAACATTTTTTTTTAACAATAAAAGCAAAAAACAACGCCTTGTTTGAAAGTCTGGAAAAGTTTAAAAAAATAGTACATACTATGGATGGACGGATCTAGAGAGAAAGAAGGATAGACAGGCAGATATAAATAGGTAGATAGACAGACAAATGTTATACATTTCCTTATTTATGGTGGCCGTTTCTCTTCAAATTCACACAATTGACCCTTCGCTAAGCCACGCCCGAAAACCGCCACTGGCCAATCATGTCTTAGCAACCGTAACTATGCGCGGGAGGTCTGGCAAGCTTTCGAACGAAGGAGCATGCTGCAGCATTGTGCGTATGGATTGTGCAAATCTGATACCGGTATACTAAAAGTTTGGATGGGGGAGAGGAATTGTTTTCCTTCCAGAAAATCTAAAAGCCGCGGGGAGAAATGATTGGCATGATCTAGCATCTATGTGCGAGTCGAGACCCATTCTGGTAAATGTCGACATGCTTAACAAAAACACCTATTGCTTGGAAATATTGACGCTTTGGTCATAATGATAACGTAAAATAAGACTATTAAAGAGACAAGACAAAGGCTCACTGACATACTTTAAAATATATTTCAGCATTTTGTTAATCGACGTCCTACTAACGTTACCCCTAACTTAACCCAATCCGATCGCGGCTCTCCCGGTATTAGTTATTCCACAAGATTTATTGATAAGCTGTTTGATTTATAATTATTAAGATTATTTTCACATACCCTGCTGTGTATGAACATAGCTGTTCCTTAATTTGTGTTTTCCATTTGAACGGTCAGCGTATGAGGCGCTGCTGCTTGCACTGGGACTATAACGTTAGGCTTTAACTTCAATTTTTAAGAAATTATTCTCTAATCGGTTGCATATAATGTCGTGAATATATCCCTCGAATGCATACTGTAGTCCCTTTTGTCTTGCTCTCTCAGATATTTCACTTGTTCGCCGAAAATTACTAATTATCTCATTGGGAATGTCTGACACCGGGTGCATCCACACTATAATAGATGGGCCAGTCGCGAAAGCTTGACCGGCGTAGCAACAGTAAGTAGGGAGGGCGGGGCTTAGCGAAGGGTCAATTAAATTGAATAGGAGCCAATGGGCTCTATGCACGGCGGTATTTCCGGTGAAGCATTAAGGATGCTCGATAACTTCCGCCGATCGTAGAGTCCAATGCAATACTGAGAATTTATATTGAATTTTATACTCCATGGTTATAATAAAGAAACGTTAGTCACAAAAACAGATAAAACAGACACCCCTCGTTGTGTTTATGCTTCTTTTTAAAATTATATTAAATAAATATAACTATATATAAAATTACATCTAAACGTATGTACGTTTCATTTCAAAGACGGGAGGACAGTAAATATTGAAGACTCTGCCATAATCCCGTTTTCTTCGGTTTTCCTCCGCTTTAATCTCCACAACCGGAAATGGACGAGCATCCTTACGTCAAATGCGGAATTTATGCGTGCATATAGCCCATTAGTCAATTCTGAGTTGTGCATGACCCAGGTACTGCCGTGTGTTCACCAACCAGGCTGGGATACCAGTTAACCAGTTTTCGTTTCCAGCCTGGTGCACTGTAAAACACTCTCCGACACAACAAATAGTGTTGTTTCTGGTGGACAAAGGGAGGACTCGAAGCGTCAGTCCAAACAGCTTTTTGGTCTCCACGTCCTCCACACTGGTGTGTGTGTGTGTGAATAAAACCCTCTCAGTTTGTGTTTACAGCACATCTCCATGTGTGAAAGAGTCTGGTCTCTCGTAACAGAAGTGCAGGGCTGTGGTGGAAAGCTTTGCCCTCCAGTGGTTATAAAACATGCAGGCCTCTCGGCCGAACCTGGCCTCCCTTCAGACCAATGAATAATAGCACAAAGTGAAGCTACTAAATCATTGAAATGACTGCAGCGTGTCTGTCCAGTTAGCGCTTCTCCCAGAAACGCTTGATCAACGGCGGAGCGGAGAAAGACGTGACTCGGATTACTCGACGACGGCCTGGAGAAATCACAGCTATGTTAGTGCTCGTATTTATCAGACAATCATTGGTTTAAGTAGCCAGACATCTATGCGGAGCACTGCGTTGGTGTTTCGACACACCAAATTGGTCCACTGACCCGTTTGAGGAGGAAATGGGCGAAGGTCACTCGACCAAAGTCGGTAGCAAAGGAAAGGGATGGGTTGAGCTCAGCCCTCTAGATCGGGATGATTTATTTACGTTCAGAGACAATATGAATAATGTATCTGTGAAAAGGAACATGAATTTCTTTAGTACTAATTGTGGAGAAGGCTGGGCGCTCGGCGGACGGGAGGGGGGGACTGGAGGACCCCCAAGATCAGAGGGGCGAGAGCCTCAAAGATGCCTGTCCTGCAGCCACCGCCATCGACTTGCAAATCAGCAGAAGGAGGCTAATTAGCGGCAAGCTAATGAAACCGCCATTCGGGGCATCGCTGAGGAAGAAAAAAAGGACACGAAGAAGAATCAGGGATCCCTTTCTCAGCGATATTGCTGGCGCCATTTGAAGTTGATTTCAGAGCACATCAATATGTGAACAAAGTTGAGGAGAGCGAGGGAGAGAGAGATACAGTATGAAATTAGCATTCATTTGAAGAATGGAGACTGTTATTTACTGGCTTGCTTTTGGCACATTTGCGACTCTGGGGAGCGACTTCTCAACGCCGCATACAAAATTCACAACCATGGGAGACAGGGGATGTAATGGCAACTTCTTGAAATCTCTCTCTTTTGCTCTTTCATGCACACACTGCTCTCCCTCGCTGGTGTTTTTTAATGTTGGGACTGTTGCAGATTGTTTGTTGCTGTGTCCAGCATCTCAGATCTGAGGTCTGTCGTGACACAGTTTCTATTGCGTTGGGCTCGTGTGCATCACTGTTGCGAGTCTGGTGAGTGGCCGTGCAAAACTTTGTTGGCGGGTGTGGTGATGTTAGCGCAATTTCAGAATCACTTTCAACCCAAGCCGCTTTCTGTTGGTCAACACTGTGAATCCAGTGGCGAAATTGCATTTGGAAATCTTTTGCCCTCATGAAACTTTAAAAATTAAAGTTCTGAAGGTTTTTTTTTTGGTGTTGTTGTTCTAAAAAAGTTTTAAAAATAACAATGTTTCCTTCCTTCACTGTAACTTTAACAATGCAACTTTTCACTCTATCTTTTGTGCAATAGACCCTTTTACAGTTGGTAAACATGGTGACGTTTTTTCGTGGGCGGATCTTAGGTGGAGGCAGAAAGATCCATCTGGAACGCTAGTTAGCTAGGATTGTTAGCTTGTTTTTTAACAATGACTGGAGAAAATCAGATATTATCTTAATGTGTAAGGTCACTCAGTGTCCAGGACCGCGATTGTTATTTCCAAACGTTATTTTTAACGGACGGAACCAGATTGGCCGACCCGTAGCCGCCTACATGCTCACTCAATGCGTGGACGATCTGACGGGATTAACGTACGTTACCTCGGTTGAGTGGCCTGACTTCTACACTAGAGAAACCGATCGTAAAGAGAAACTGAGGGCATATAAATCTTTAGATGCCTATATGGTCCTGTAGAAGACTTGAGTGTACGATCCGCAGTTCTGCCGAGCCAGCGCCGAGACCACGACAATGTAAATAGTGACATTACAGTGCGATTTTAATGATGTGAATATTTTCTAGAAATAAAAATTCCAGATACAACATATTCATTTTTCATCAATTCTTGCACCAAACAACACAACAAGACGACATTTAATAATAGTAACAATTATTTAAGCTCCTTATTATGTAGCTGAATCTGTGCTGGTTTGTATTGACCGCCTCCAGTTTTCACTTTGTTTTGCCTCCAGGTAGCGCCGTGACGTAACTGTGACGTCGGCGCAAAAGGGGTCTATAGAATGTTTCCATGTATATATTAAATGTTCTTTATGGAACCCTGAATAGAAGCAAAGAACTTGTGAGGGTAGAGGATGAGGGAACTTTTCATGTGTGTGTGTGTGTGTGTTTGAGAGAGAGTCCGTCTATGACGCATGTGCGAGAACTGAACAAGACGTAGTGGAAGAAGAACACAGTTCTCGCGCATGCGTCGTGGAAATCTCTTGAACTCTCATCTCAGGCCTACAAGGAAGAAAAAGTCATTATTTTTGTTGGGGTTTTTTTTGCACAAAAAGTATTCTCGTCGCTTGATAAACTTATACTTGAGCCACTAATTAAACATTTTCTTCAATGACTTTCTGGGCCATCTAGTTTCAATCCCTAAAGGCTGGTTCACATTGCAGGATTATTAGCCCGATTTTAGCCCCGATCACCCCTTCCGACAATCTTAAGGCAGCTCCGATTATCGTAAAATAATCTGCTCAGATATTCCTGCCGTGTGTGGTGTGTTAAGACTGCTTTGGTCTGCTCGGAAGGATGCCGGGACCGCTCCGATTTCAAATCGGGGATATCCAACATGTTAGATTGTTTTGGCCCGATTTCTCCTCGTGTGTGGTGTGTTGAACTCCCGGACGGTTCCTATCCGACAATTCCAGCGGAAGTTGACCGTTGCTATGGTACTGATAAACAAACCAGAATTATTAACTTTTAATAAAAGAAATTATGATTTTATAACGATAAGTTGTCATGTCATTTTTTATTTTCATGACTTTCTAACGTTTATAAGGGCAGTTAATACAATTAAATTGAAGGTAGACATTGAACTATGGGCTATATGCACGCATAAGTTCCGCATTTGACGCAAGGATGCTCGTCCATTTCCGGTTGTGGAGATTAAAGCGGAGGAGAACCGAGGAAAACGGGATTATGGCAGAGTCTTCAAAATTTACTGTCGTCCCGTCTTTGAAATGAAACATAGATGCGTTTAGATGTAATTTTATATATTTATGTTTATTTAATATAATTTTAAAAAGAAGCATAAACACAACGAGGGGTGTCTGTTTTATCTGTTTTTGTGACTAACGTTTCTTTATTATAACCATGGAGTATAAAATTCAATATAAATTCTCAGTATTGCATTGGACTCTACGATCGGCGGAAGTTCGAGCATCCTTAATCCTTCACCGGAAATACCGCCGTGCATAGAGCCCATTGACCACTATATCACATTTTTTAGCCGACCTGACAACTTTCCTCGCGCAGCATAAGAGATCATACAGAACTGACAGAATCAACTTTTAATCTCTCCGCCATTTTTGTTCTACCCGCATCCGACGCATTTCACTGTGTAGTACTACATCCGTTGGGAACGTATTGTACGGAGCTGATTTAAACTGCCAGTGTGAAGGCGGCGTCAGGTTTGGAAAATCGGCCGACAATTTTAAAATCGTCCCGTGTGAACCAGCCTTTAGGTATCCTGGAGTGATCCACCTCTCAAATTTAATCAAAAATATCTTCATTTGTGTTCTGAAGATGAACGAAGGTCTTACGGGGTCTGTACAGCATGGAGGTGAGTAATTAATGACTTAATTTTCATTTTTGGGTGAACTATCCCTTTAACTTCAACTTTGGGACCACTCCTTTTTTCTATTTATGTCAATAACTTACCATCAATCTTTAATAACTGTTGTGCTCAACTTTATGCTGATGACACCGTCTTATATACATCTAAACATGATCTTCCACAAATTCAAGCGTGTCTTCAGTATGATTTCAAAATTTTACAAGATTGGCTTTTGTATAACAAATTGTTGCTCAACAAAACTAAAACATATCTTATGATTTTTGGTACCAGACAAAAACTTAAATCTGAAACCAATGCTTGTATAATAACTTGTTCTGACGGTACTCTACCTCAAGTTGACAAATTTAAATATCTTGGTGTATGGCTGGATTCTAAGCTTTCTTTCAAAATTCATATTGGTCATATCTTACGTAAAGTCAATTACGGAATTAATGCTTTATATCGTTCTCGTAATTGCTTTACTTATAGTGTGCGCAAGAAACTCGCTTCTCAACTTATACTTCCAATTTTTGATTATTGTGATGTTGTTTATCATAACTCTGTAAAATCAGACCTTTCCCGTCTCAAAACAGCCTATAATAGACTGTGCAGATTTGTCCTTGGATGCCCATTTCTTACGCATCATTGCACAATGTATTCTGCCCTTAATTGGCCTTCTTTAAATACAAGAAGACAAATCCATTGGCTTCAACTAATATTTAAAATTATCCACTTCAATTACCCTTCTTATTTAAAACGGTATTTTGTTCTTAATACTTCAAATTATCATTTGAGGCACTCCGTTCAGCTTTATTTTTTTGTCCCTCGAGCCAAGAAGACAGTTGGTAAAAGAGCTTTTATGTTTAAAGCCACCTTAGACTGGAATAATTTAGGCTACCTTCCAATATTAGATCCATCACTTCATTTGGGATTTTTAAGCATAATTTGTCTTCTTATTTTATGACTAACTGCTCTTGTTTTGTATGATGCTGACACAGAATGCTTACATACTACTGTATATACAATGTATTTCTGCCAATTTGATCTTGTGGTTGTAAAGTTTTGCATATCTCGTTTTTTTTTTTTTTTTTTTTTTGTGGTTCTGTATGTACTTGTTTGTCAAATAAGTGTAATTGTTGTTGTTTTTGTTTGTTTATTTTGATTCGTGTTCTTTTGTGATGGCTGTGATTTACTTTAGGACCCCCTCGAAAACGAGATGTTGCATCTCAAGGGGTTTATCCTAATCAAATAAATTACTCAACTGAGTGTGTGAGAGAGAGAGCTGTATTTGCCTGTGCAAGCGTCTGGTCTTTTGAAGACATTGTGTTGCCATTGGTAATATTGAAAGCCTACGGCATCTGCAGGGTTTCTGAGAGTGTGTTTGAACATCAGTCGCCTTATATATGGTCACAGCCACAGGGAGACACAACACACACACTCACTAACATCTCACAGTCCCTCGCATGACTAGATCACACTTATGCATACATTTAGTCTCATCCACACTATACACACGTGTTTTTTCATTACTAATTTTATTCAGAAAAGCTGTTCTTAACTTTTAATCAAAGAAACTTCCACAAAAATATGAAGTAATCAGAATGTTTTCTTGAGCATCAGATCATCATATTATTATGATTTCTGAAGGATCATGTGACACTGAAGACTGGAGTAATGATGCTGAAAATTCAGCTTTCATCACAGGAATAAATTATATTCTAAAATATATTCACATAGAAAATAGTTATCAGGGCCAAGCACCAAAGGTACATAGGCACATGTTGTAATCGCTAGTGTTATTATTATTATTATTATTACGCTCTTGAGTCTATGTCAGCCCATGACTAAGAGAATAGATTCAAAATTTATTTTGTACATTCCGTTTGAGAAGAACTTATGGACTGATGGCATTTTGCATTAAATTATATTAAGTAAATGAACAGATTCATTTTGGCCAAACAAAATATTGTTACTAAGGACAATTAAGTTATCTTAAATTTCATTATGATGTTAATATGTTATGTTGCTTTGGACAATTTTAATTTTGGTCTTAGATGTATGCAAAAATAGCAGCTTAAAACATAATGTGCCTTGATTTCATCGTGCACATGATTAAAATCAATGTGATTTGAAGAAAATCCTCCTTGTTGTCCTCGTGTGAGTGTTTAGCGTCTCTATATGCTCACATTTAGACACACACATGCGGCAAGTTGAGAATTTAGGTTGCTCACCAAACACCTCCCTGTTCGTCTTTGGCCTGCCTCTCTCTCTCGGTCTCCTCTGGGACGTTAGGGCTGAGATGGATGGTGAGCACAGCTCAAACAGACTGATTTATGGGGGTCCGTTTCGCCTGCAGGCCCCCTGAGGACCCCGCTCTCCGCTGGTTGTGGTCGAGGGCCTGTCTTCCCCACCCTGAAGACTCGAAGGCTCTTCCGTGACTGCGCTGATGCCAGACACCAAACGGCCACTTCTCAACCACCCCCATTTGTCACCGGGGGCGGCTGGGGAGCTCCCTTAAACAGGAGGAGAAGAAAGAGATAGAGCGAGCAATGGAGGAAAAGAAATAGACCTGTCTCTCCTCTCCTCCACTAGCATTGATCTCAGTGGAAAGCCTTTTTAGTCTCCGAGTTTTGTTTGCCGACGTGAGCGGTAGAACAGGGTCCCTTCGCCACCAACCGCGACCATTATATTCCATTAAAAATGAGTAATGAGGGAAAATTTCAGGAAATTAGAAAAGGCACAGAGCGATTTCATTAGTTCGAAGAGCTATTATGATTTAAAATGTTTCGGGAGCATGCAAAAATCATGCTATGATATCAATGGCACCCTTCTCTAATGCATATATGAGGTATATTTATAATAATCCATTTAAAAAGGAAGGCAAGTAAAAAATGCTTGAAGAAGAGCTTTTGACATTTTACAACACAATGTCCAATGTGGAGTTTAATACATGCTGCCATTTCTGGGTAATTACACCTGAAATGCACATTGCAACTTTAGTGGCTGGTGGGTAAAATCCTTTATTATTGTTAGTCTCTACATGGCAAGATATGTCCAAGTTGCTAAGCATATTCAAGTGTAAAACACAATTAAAGGAGTAGTTCACTTTTGAAAAAACTTTTGCTGATAATTTACTCACCCCCATGTCATCCAAGATGTCCATGTCTTTCTTTCTTCAGTCGAACAGAAATTAAGGTTTTTGAAGAAAACATTCAAGCATTTTTCTCCATATAATGGACTTCAATGGGGTCCAAACGGTTCAAGGTCCAAAAGACACTTTCAGTGCAAACTGCAAACTGTTCAAAGGGCTTTAAACGACACCAAACGATGAATAAGGGTCTTATCAAGCGAAACGCTCACTCATTTAATAAATAACTAAGTTTTATAAGTACAAATGCTCGCCTTGCTCTGTTCTGTGATGCACGTTCGTGACTTTCCTGTTCGAACGCATTCATCAAAATGAACGAATCTTTTTCTGAGTCAGTTCGTTGTTTTTGTTCGTTGAATGAACCAAATAACACGGAAAAAGATTTGTTTAAGACCCTTATTCGTCATCTGAAATCGTTTAAAGCCCTTTGAACAGTTTGCAGTTTGCACTGAAAGTGTCTTTTGGGCCTTGAACCATTTGGTTCCCATTGAAGTTCATTACATGGAGAAAAATGCTGGAATGTTTTTTCATGAAAAACCTTAATTTCTTTTCGACTGAAGAAAGAATGAGATGGATATCTTGGATAACATGGGGGTGAGTAAATTATCAGCAAAAGTTTTTTCAAAAGTGAACTACTCCTTTAAAGGATGAAATACTGTTATCATTTACCCATAATGAGGTTAATCTTCGTAACTCAAATTAAGATATTTTGAATGAAACCTGAGAGGTTTCTGTGTCTCTATTGAGATATGATTTACAGATTTATGAAAGATTGTCCAAATAACTCAATGGGAAAATCTGGCCATTGATGGCTTAATCAAGTTGAAAAATTGTTAGATGCATATCACACTGTCTCTGAGTAAATGATTTTCATATTGGATAAGATTGTGTATACTAAGCTCAAACAAGCCCACGACGCATCCATAAACATCATCCTCCACTCAAAATGTAAATAAACAGGGATTAATGCTGTATCTTCTACACTCAACATGCCTCTAGGGTTAATTTGTAATGGAGATATGAAATATTAAGATAGTTTGAGTATTCTGGCATGATGTTTGGTGTCTTTCTCATCCCGTTACAGAAGTGGCACGCATGCTTATGCATGTTATAATGAAACTTTTCTGTTCTGCTGTCCTGATATATTCAGCGCTCATTTAGCACTGTTCGTATACATTTCCAAATGTTTTTCATGCTCCGAACTGAAATGACAAGCAGGCCGATCTACATAAGCGGGTTTCATGATTAGTTTGGTTGGTGTTGATCCACATCACCACATGATTTTTTTACAATGCATCCTTACTAGGGATGTGCATCTCCATGTCTGAGGCCGATGCGATACGCATCTCGATGCAGTGAGTAAACGATGCGGTGCGATATGATTTTGATTCGATTCAACCGTTGAATTTCAACGCGATGTGATTCAATGTTATATACTGCATGATGCAATGGAGAAAAATATGATGCTATGTAGTTCAATATGGCATAGATAGTGAACTTTTAGATATACATTAAAATGGCTTTTATACAGTGTATATCTTGAAGGAGTAGCTAGTTCACTTTGAAAAAACCTTTGCTGATAATTTACTCACCCCCATGTCACCCAAGATGTCCACGTCTTTCTTTCTTCAGTCGAAAAGATATTAAGGTTTTTGATGAAAACATTCCAGGATTTTTCTCCATATAATGGACTTCAATGGGGTCCAAACGCTTCAAGGTCCAAAAGACACTTTCAGTGCAAACTGTTCAAATGGCTTTAAACGATTTCAGACGATGAATAAGGGCCTTATCAAGCCAAACGATCGCTCATTTAATAAATAAATAACAAAGTTTAAGTTTATAAGCAAGCACAAATGCTTGCCTTGCTCTGTTCCGTGTCGCACGTTTGTAACTCTTCTGTTCTAACCGTTTATGGTTCAAACTCATCAAAATGAATGAATCTTTTGGTTCATTCAACGAACGAAATGAACGAACTGACTCGGAAAAAGATTCGTTCATTTTAATGAACGAGTTCGAACAGGAGAGTCACGAACGCGCATCACAGAACAGAGCAAGGCGACCATTTGAGCTTATAAAACGTAAAGTTTTGTATTTATTTTTTAAATGAGCGATCGTTTCGCTTGATAAGATCCTTATGGGCTCTATGCACGGCGTTATTTCCGGTGAAGGATTAAGGATGCTCGATAACTTCCGCCGATCATAGAGTCCAATGCAATACCGAGAATTTATATTGAATTTTATACTCCATGGTTATACTAATGAAACGTTAGTCACAAAAACAGATAAAACAGACACCCCTCGTTGTGTTTATGCTTCTTTTTAAAATTATATTAAATAAACATAACTATATATAAAATTACATCTAAACGTGTACGTTTCGTTTCAAAGATGGGAGGACAGTAAATATTGAAGACTCTGCCATAATCCCGTTTTCTTCGGTTTTCCTCCGCTTTAATCTACACAACCGGAAATGGACGAGCATCCTTACGTCAAATGCGGAACTTATGCGTGCATATAGCCTATTCGTCGTCTGAAATCGTTTAAAGACCTTTGAAGAGTTTGCAGTTTGTACTGAAAGTGTCTTTTGGACCTTGAACCGTTTGGTTCAAGCTTAATTTATTTTCGACTGAAGAAAGAAAGACAATGACATCTTGGATGACGGGGGTGAGTAAATTATCAGCAAAAGTTTTTGAAAAGTAAACTCATTTAACATGGAAATCTCTCGTTACAGACGCTCTAGCCTATTTGCATTCGGCGTGAACGCAGCAGTTTAGTCACTTTCTAAATAGTAAAAGTATTGCGCATTTAAAAGCTAATTATATGAATCAATCTTTTTTTTTCCTTTTTTTTTTTTGCCGATGCAGATGTTAGAAACGATGCATCGCGATACATGCCAACTTGTATCCGATGCACACTTATTTAAATTTAAGCTTTTATGCCGATGCACCGATGCGAATCGGTGAATGCATCCTTACACGAAACAAAACTATAACGCCATCTCTGTATCATTGACAGAACTGAAAGAGCTTGACCAAATCATGTTGTGCAGAAATAAACAAAAGCCAGAGGAGTCCGTTGGGCCGCTTCAACTTGGTTCCGTGTTTCCAGAGAACAACTGCAGCAGTTTATAACCACCATTTTGTGTCTCCCCAGACCCCAGAAGGCACAAGGCCCAATTGCAGTGAAATTTAATGTGGCCATAAGACATAAATCATCTTTTACGCGTCCAGACGAGCAGGTAGCGATATTAAGAGCGTCTCTGCTGTTCTGCTGGTGATATAAATAATTTATGGTGCCCCCACTCGAAGCCGGGTGTTTATTTTGTCCCACGCAGAGTGTGTATTCCTCAGACGGCGTTTTAGTGGAGGCCCTGTCACTCGCTGTAATGAACCCCCCTGTGAGAGCGCAGGCGGCCGTGGTCATCGCTCTCTGACCGACACACACACACACACACACAGTAAAGATGCTCCGGTACACAGACACATTTATAACTGGAAAAGTATGTTCATATTTCTCTTGGAAGCTGGCGCTGAGGAAGCTCTTTGTTCAAATGCATACGTGCGCATGCCGTACACATTGAGTGTACATGTAAACCCTCTGGGAAGTGTGGTCATTGCTCTCTGACCAGCAGGTGACCAGGCTGCCCTCACTGCCTGCTTCTCTTTCTCCTTTCATCCATCATGGTTTCCAGCCGATTGTGGATGATTGCGCAGAACGAGTCGGTAAATGAATTCATAAGGGCATTAGTGGTGTGATAGTGAGAGATAGCTGAAGTTCACATAAAGCACTTGAAAAAGAGCATCATGTTTTATTTTAATAGTCATTTTTAAGAAATAAGGGTCAATATTAACCCTTATTTCTTAAAAATGACTGGTTTCCAACATCGTTCAAAATATCCTCTTTTGTGTTCAGAAATTTCATTTTTTAATGGGTGAATTATTCCTTTAAATCATTAACTTTACTCTCTTAAAAACAAGTTTCTGCTTTTGCAAAATTTTCATAGAAGAACCATTTAGTTCACCAAAGAACCTCTCAGTGAATATACAAAAACGACTTTTTGTCTAATAATCTAAAAAATCTTTTTCCACTAAGAACCTTTTATGCAATGGAGAAGTTCACTTTAAAAAAAACTTTTGCTGATAATTTACTCACCCCCATGTCATCCAAGATGTCCATGTCTTTCTTTCTTCAGTTGAAAAGATATTAAGATTTTGATGAAAATATTCCAGGATTTTCTCCATATAATGGACTTCAATGGGGTCCAAACTGTTCAAGGTCCAAATGAGAGTTTCAGTGCAGCTTCAAAGGGCTTTAAACGACACCAGACGATGAATAAGGGTCTTATTTGAACAGGAGAGTCACGAACGCGCATCACAGAACAGAGCAAGGTGAGCATTTGAGCTTATAAAACTTAAACTTTTTTATTTATTTATTAAATGAGCGATCGTTTCGCTAGATAAGACCCTTATTCATCGTCTGGTGTCGTTTAAAGCCCTTTGAAGCTGCACTGAAACTCTCATTTGAACCTTGAACCATTTGGTCCCCATTGAAGTCCATTATATGGAGAAAAATCCTGGTATGTTTTCATCAAAAACCTTAATTTCTTTTCGACCGAAGAAAGAAAGAAGTGGACATCTTGGATGACATGGGGGTGAGTAAATTATCAGCAAAAGTTTTTTTAAAAGTGAACTACTCCTTTAAAGGTCCTTCATGGGACTATAGATGCCAATAAAGAAGATATTAACAGTGCACCATATTGGCACAATTATTCAGTAACATACTATCTAGTTTCTGTTAAACATCTTGAGAAGAGCTAATTCGCAACCATCTCCTAAATGTCTTTCTAACATCTCTTATAACGTTGCAAATAAAACTCTCTAAATATGACACTTTTCAGGTTAAAACGGTCTTTCTGAATTCGCCACATTTCAGTTTCGTTTTGTTTCTCCTTCCAAACGAGCCAAAGGAGAGCATGACAGGGCATGAAAACCTCAATGTTTCATCCACCTCTAAGTTGAGCTCTGAATGTTTACTTACCTGTGTGTGTTAAGTGCACCTAAATACTTTATGATGTCTAAGCTGCTGAGAAAGTGTAGCCAGAGGCACGCCAGAGTTCAGTGCATATCAGATGCCTTCTGGGAACGCTTTAAAGAGCCGCGGGTCCCGCTGCTGTGGTGTCTGAGGAGGAAGACGACACAAGTCTCCTCTTTTCCAAGCGTTCACCCCATTCTCTGCCCGTTCCCAGAAGAATTGAGCCTCAAGGATTCGAAACATTGCATTCGAGGCTGATCTGGAAGCATGAATGGATATTGTGCTGTAAGTATTCCGCCGTGTGACGCTTTATTGTTGAAATGCCTCCCGAGAGAGAGGCGGAAGAAAGCTGTAGCTTTACTGCTGACTGCAAACTAAAGCACACAAAGCTTTCACATCATCTCCAACACAATCCTCCACATAGCTGCACCACCCAGCAGCACACAGACTCAAACCATCGCACAGAGGCTGCTTTTATCAGATACCTGCTGGTTATTTCACGAAAACAGAGGCAACTTAAGGCGTCTTTACACAGAACGATTGAGGTGGCTGTGTGCCTGCTCCAAATACAATTACAAGACATAATAGAGAAGTAAAATACACCACTTTGACCCACACTGCTCGTCTAAAAACTGGTGCTTCATTGAGTCGTAACATGGGGTGAAAAAGCCACTTCTGGATTGGCTTTGCGGTCCTATATCTGCTATAACCACGGGGTTGCGTTTCTGTAGTTCTAATGAGACGTAAGAAAACTACAAATTTGACTTGTTTTACATCAAGCGTTACAATAGTCATTATTTAGTTTTGCTTCGTTTCTGATGTCGCAATACATCATACTTTCATGAAATCAATCATACAACATACTTTATCTTGTCTGTTGACATCGTTCATTCCAAAGCTGGATAAACAGCGAGTGCGAGTGCGACGGTCGGCTAAATTTTGAGGAAAAAACCTGAGGAAAAGTTACTTGGTGTTGCTTTAAAGGAGTAGTTCACTTTAAAAAAAAAACCTTTGCTGATAATTTACTCACCCCCATGTCATCCAAGATGTCCACGTCTTTCTTTCTTCAGTCGAACAGAAATTAAGGTTTTTGATGAAAACATTCCAGGCTTTTTCTCCATATAATGGACTTCAATGGGGTCCAAACGGTCCAAGGTCCAAATGAGAGTTTCAGTGCAGCTTTAAACGACACCAGACGATGAATAAGGGTCTTATCTAGCGAAATGATCGCTCATTTAATAAATAAATAAATACAAAAGTTTAAGTTTTATAAGCACAAATGCTCGTTTTTTAAAAAGTGAACTACTCCTTTAAGACATGTTTTTTTTAAACTATATTTTGCATTGCTTCAATAACATTACTTTAGCAATATGATTTCTGTGTAAATGCATTTTTACACCTCAGTACCTGTAAATGCACCTTTTCATTGTGCAGTATATGTGCTTTTGTGCCGTATTTGCAGAATAACTCCCATATTGCTTGTAATAGCTTCAGTTGCATGACTATCTATTGATTCTTTCTCCATCTATGTTCTTTCAGGTCTGTCATGATGGACTGGAGCAACAGCTTGAAGAGAATCTTTCTGAGCAAAAACAGGTCGGTTTATTGACAGACATCTGAAAGAAACTATCACTATACTGTGTTGTTACCACTAAACCAATGCATGCACATGAAGAATTGCTTTCTTTCAATATGTGTCTACATAAATATGCATTTCCCAAAGTAACTGTCCAACCACTTCTGCTTGTGTTTAACTCAACAGGTGAAGAAAATTTTTCAAACAAAATGTCCAAATTATTGAAGAATGGTCCAATTCTTTGACACATGTGAGTAAATTTGTGGTACTGCACAGATTCATTGTTGACACAAATCATATTTCTACCAGAGATGATATCTCAATGACAAGTAGACCAGAAAATGAAAACACAAATATTGGATGGTGTCCGTATAGTTCACATTCGGAGGGTAACCGCCCCCCGGGGAGGTTTGGACCTGGCTCATCGTCTACGAACTCAAACATGTGTAAGTAACAATCTTTTATACTCCATTACATAATGATTGGATAGACCAGAAAGTAATGAGTGAATTAACATTGAGTCTTCCTGGCTAAAGGTAAAACCTACGCTAAAGCGTTAATTTTTTTGATATCACTAAAGCTGCAGTCCGTAGCTTGTTTGGGGTTAAAAATGATCCAAAAAACATATTTGTGAAAATACATAACCAGCCAGTGTTAAAGTCTCGATTCAAAGCCGTAAGCTTGTAATAAAGTTTTTAATTCCAGCGGTACTGGTGGATTTCCACGGGATATTCAAGCATGTCTTTGCGTCATTACGTCATCTGTACACATAAAGACGAGTCTGTAAAAAATAACCGTGATTTTAACGGTAAAATACTGTAAAAATGCTACAGTGCAAAACTGTTAATTGGTAAACAGAAAGTTTCCGTACTATACACGGTAAATAACTGTGATATAATTTTACAGTAAAATACAGTTAAATTTACAGTTTTTGAAAGTGAAAAAGAACAAATCATTGTATAATTTACAGTGAAAACCCGTAAATTGACATTCCCACAATTCCCTGTGTGACACTCCACATTTGATGTATTTTTGTTGAAATAACTATATGGTTCCTCATAGTTTTATTGTTTTTTTTCTAATCAGTTATGTACATTAGGGTTATATGTTACAATGTTGTTAAATTAATGTTTATTGCATTTTTTAAATTTCATGTGTGTTACCATGATGGTGAATGTTTGTGTGAATGACATTGTGCAGCTTCTTTAATTAAGTATTGCTTTATACAATTATTCACTTGTGATGAGCTGTGATGTGCTCATGTAACTCTCATCACTGCTGTGATGATTGTTGGTTGTCAGTGTATTACAATGGTCTAAAACAGATATCAATACATCAATAAGTTGGTAAATCCACATTTTATCAGAAAATAAATTATGGTTTATTACTGTAAATTTTAAGTTAAGTCTGTAAAACCATTAACTTTCCTACCGCATTTTTAATGGTAAAGTTTTTTACCGTAAAATTTACGGTGTATTTTTTACAGTGTATATTGCGTGGTGGAGATTTATAGCCTTTTCTCACTTGATATAATTAAACGTATCAATTTAATGGCAGATCTAGAAAGTTTAAACGACAATCGCCAGTGACGACAGATTCACCCGCTGTAAAATACACAAGACTTCGTTTGGTCTTCTGAGCGGCGACAGAAAAAAGAGACCGCAACAGAACCCGTGCAGAAACAAGGATAATATCTGAAGGACATTACATGTAGTCACGCAATACTGACGTTGTTAACATTTATTATCCTTTGTCCTTTATCCGTTGTCAACAATTTGAGAACAAAGTATCATTTGCACGGTTTTGCGTGATATGATAATTTACAAGCGATTTTTAGATTTAATCAGCGCGATTTACTGCAAAACTATAATTATATAAAAAAAATAATTTCTAAAACTTAGAAATTATGTTCAGTTTAAGAATGATTTTGTTACAGAACCTTATATTTTCCTTAATTTAAAGAGAATGCATACCTTGAGAACTATTACCTTACCTCTGGCAGTGGAAGTGGGTCGATTTAAAGGTGTACCTGAACATTTACGTTTGTGTGAATACTGTGATCTCAAGGTTGTGGAAGATGAATTTCACTTTGTTTTTTATTGCCCTTTATACTATGATTTAAGGAACTCTCTTTTTGAATTAGTTCAGTTAAAAAATCCTGATATGTTTTGGAAATATGAAGGGGAGATTCTGTGCTGGCTGTTTGATAATCATGTTTTTGCTTTGGCAAAATTTATAGAAAAAGCCTGGTGTTTACGGCAAAGTATTCTGTATCCCGTATGTCATCTCTATTTGTATAATTATTTTTGTGGTTTAGTTATACTACGTTGGAGATTCTGTCTTATATCACGTGGCTATTTTGGTGATGTGTGTGAAGCTGTTGTGTCTAATAAGCCCATGAGGGCTGGGCACCATAAAAGGTATTAAAAATTTGACACTTTAAAAATATATAAACAATTTATAAATATAAAATAATAATAAGTTTTATAAATATATAAAAGTTTGACACTTAAAAATATAAAATAATAATAATAATACGTTTTATAAATATATAAAAGTTTGACACTTAAATAAACAATTCAATCAATCAATCAATCAAATACTGCAATGTCAGAGTCAGAACAAAAGTGTCTTACTTGTTCGGACATTTTCCGGTGAAAATTATTATGTTGGTCATACTTAAAAAATAATAATCTGTGATTCTGAATGCCAGTATCCACACCGGGGCGACTGACACACACACACTCACTCATTCTCGCTGTGGCACAACTCACGTAAAGTTTTTTATTATATATAGTTCTGGATTTTTAGCAGACACATATATATACACTACAGTAAAAACTCTGTAATGCATAGCATTTATTTGTTTCAGCAAGATACTAAACATGCCTCAAGTGAAGTGCAGCTCTCACAGCAATGCTCAATATACTCTGGTCTTATAAGTCGCTCCACATTGTGACAACAATTTCACAGAAACTCCAAAAACTCTGTAAAACCTCTCAATATTAGAAAGCTCCGAAGCATCATCTCTCATATGGCAGTTTCCCCCTCAGGCCAGCCAGCCAATCAGGTCGCCCCCCTCCCCTCACAGCCTCCTGGGAATCGTTGGCAGAGCAGTGTTTCACTGGTGACAGAGCGCCGGGGTTGTCAGGACTCGGTCTCTCCTGCAGTCGTTTTGTTGTTCCTCTTGCTGATACCTGAGGGACCATTAAGCTGAAAATAATTGGCTGCAGATCTCCTCCAGCCATCGATCCTTTGTGTCAGTGAACTCTTTGACATATACAGTAGACACACACACACACACACACACACACACACACACATAGCTCTAGCCCCTTGCAAATAATCACTCTAATGTACATTATAATGCGATACATGTATATACAGATTTTCTAGGTACATATAAGGGGGGATCTCCTCAACATACATCAATTATGTTAAAAGGTTAAAGGGATGTATATGTTTTTGATGAGCTGGTTTGTTTTGTATAGCAAAGTGTCCAAGCGAAACAAGAGGAAACAAGTTGCATAAAGCATAAAAAAAACACTATTTTAACTATTCTGAAGCCGGATGAGAAACAGACACAAATATCCCCTTTTTTTTTTTTTAAATGGGCAAAACATTTTCATAGACTTACATTAAAAATGGCTAGATCTAAGGAAAACAATATCATCAAGATTTGAGGGTGGGTGTTTTTATTTATTTTTTAGGTGGACTGCTTTTATATACATTTTTTTAATTTGACTTTTATTTAATAATTAATTAAATTATATTCTTAAGTAATATGATTAAATGTATAAATGGTCCAGTTTATGGCTAAAACCCCACTGAAGTGTAGAAACGTAATTTACACCGAAACAGGAAGACAGGGCAGGATTTATTGAACAGCTCCTCCCCTTTTTTCTAAATAGCCAATAGAATAGAATAGAATAGAACAGAATAGAATATACTTTATTGTCCTCTAGGTGAAATTTGTCATGGACTCAAAGTGCGTGGTGCAGAGTAGTAGCTGCCATTAGAAACAATAAATACACATAGTAAAACAAATATCAACTAAAGACGTACATGTAGACTACACAGACACTCATGGCACATCTAATGAAAAAAAAAAAAAAAATAGCGTTTCCATATCATAGCTCGGCCAGAGCCGTTGAGCTAAGTAAAGCCGCAGTTTCCTCCTAATCTCTAACTGTTTCTCCTCCTGATCTCCTCCATATCGCTTTAAAATATAGACTTCTGTGCAGAATTGAATGAGTATATGATCCGCTCTGTTCTATTGTGGACCGAAGCTACGTGGTTTGCATGACACTAACGTGAAACCAGACTTAATCCGCCCCAGTGGAAAACATATTTGCACTGTATGAATTGTCCCCTATCCCCTATGAAGGGCACTATCTGCCATTCACCATTTAAAATACTAAGTGTGTGAACAAGTGACCGATTTCAGCCGCAGCTTCAGCATCTCTTTATAATGTAGGGGGCGGGGCTTCACATTCTAGAGAGCATTTGATTGGACAGAAAATCTGATGAGAATTTTCCTGAAGTGCAGTGATGTCATCAAAATCATTGATCATATAAGTGAGAAATTGTAAGCTCTGAACGCTTAGATCTTCTAAATGCACATTTTGTCATTGTTTTGGAGCACACTAGGTTACAGACAGTGTTGGGTGTAACTAATTACTAAGTAATTAGTTACTGTAATTTAATTACTTTTCCCTTGAAAATTTAAAGTAAGGGATTACTCTTCATTTATCTGTAATTTAATTACAGTTACTTCTGATGTAATACTGTGTATAGATCAATCAGATCTCACAGCGATCCATATGCATTTTATCGTACGACCGCACTCGTATGAATTATTGTAAAATATGTATGAAAAAAGTGTGAAATGTCATGAGATCAGACATAAAACAATAGTGGGTTTAACATCAAAATGTATTGTCTGATGTTTAAAAGTATGTTTTTATAATGTAACCTTCACCTTGGTCAGTTTAAGGATAATTCATGCAATTTTATAGTACTTATTTGAAAGAATTAAATCAGATTCATGTCTATCCTTGTATTATTCAGCTGGTTGAGATTGATATGAGATTTTGAAAGTAATTGAAGAGTTCAGATGCAAAAGCCTCTAAATGCCATTTGAAATTTTCTTCTTTAATTATGATTTTTATCAAACTTGTATATTTAAGTTCAGTAATTTCACTTAAATAACAATTAATAGGTAATTATCATTGCCATTTAAGTGAAATCACTGAACTTAAATATACAAGCTTGATAAAAATCATCATTCTAGAAGAAAATTTTTAAATGGCACTTAGAGGCTTTTGCATCTGAACTCTTCAATTAGTAATTAAAAGTAATTAAATACTTTTTAAGGAGAGTAATTAGTACAGTAATCTAATTACACTGTTGAAGAGGTAATTAGTAACTAGTAATTAATTACTTTTTTAGAGTAACTTACCCAACACTGGTTACAGATAACAGTTAGACTAACATATTCATACTAAAAGCGAAAAAACATCTCGCGTTTCACGCTGCGCTTCTGCTATTATATATATGAAGAGTTCAGATGCAAAAGCCTCTAAGTGCCATTTGAAATTTTCTTCTAGAATGATGATTTTTATCAAACTTGTATATTTAAGTTCAGTGATTTCACTTAAATGGCAATGATAATTACCTATTAATTGTTATTTAAGTGAAATTACTGAACTTAAATATACAAGTTTGATAAAAATCATCATTAAAGAAGAAAATTTCAAATGGCATTTAGAGGCTTTTGCATCTGAACTCTTCATATATATATATAGGCTGCAGTATGGTGTTGTCCATCAGACGACTCTATGCTCCAGCAACACACAGACCCGAGAGTCGAGACTCCGACTAATAGCGACTCAGCCCTTGTAAAGTGCATTTATCTTCCGCTGTCTCCCTTCATGTTTATTCAGCCAACGGCGCGTTTGATTAAATCTCCAACCGTTTGTCATCATCTCTGGCCCCTCGACACTCGAAGAAACACCTCGACAAAGACCTTCATGGCTATTGTATTAATATGAGGACCGCGCCAGAATTACTCAAAAGCATCCTGCCCTTTATGAAAACACATCCTGAGATTCATCAAGGACGTGTGTCGTGTGCTGTGGTAATGAGGAGGATAGGCCTATTCTGTACGGGCTTACCCTCCTATTTTAGACCTACCGATATCAATTAACTCCTCGGCCATGTGCATTGGAAACAGGTCAGCTATAATCGAATGTGTTTGTTATATCTTACTGTATTACGTACAATTAGGCCGATTCTCTCACTGAGGCCTCCAGATTAATTGGAGTTAATCGCCTGTCACTGTGTTAAATATCTAAATTCCTCCCTCAATGGCAATACAAACACACAATGGGTCTCATTCATGAAACACGAGCTGAACGAATTTGTGTGTAAATCGTGTGTAAAGTGGTTCTTTCGGATTCATTAAAATGTTCGTATTTTCCAAATGTTAGTTGGTACGCAAGAAATCTACACCTGTAAATGGTGCGCTTAACATCCGAACGTTTTGCTCATTAATAAGGCTGCACCTTAATCGGGTACATATTTAAACAGCATTTTGAAAAAGTGTTTTATAAAGTAATTACATACGGTTTTTCTTTTTACTTCTACACTGTAAAAAAATATTTTTGGTTTAACTTAAAAAAAGTAAGTAACCTGGTTGCCTTAAAATTTTAAGTTAAAGATTAATTTAACCATCAGAAACTCAAAATGATATGTTATCTGAACCAAATAAATTATTTAAGTTGATTTGACAAAAGAAAAAATGTTGTGATTACTACACTGTAAAAAAATATTGTTGGTTTAACTTAAAAAAGTTTCAAGTTTATTAGCACATTTAAAACAACCTAGGTCGACCAAAGTGCTGTACAAAATATATCTATTAAAATTCAAAAGTAAGTAACTTAAAAAAGTAAGTAACCTGGGTTGCCTTCAAATTTTAAGTTGATTGAACTGGAAAAATGAGTTAATACAATTCAGAAACTCAAAATAATAAGTTATCTCAACTAAATAAATTATTAGAAAGTTGATTTGACAAAAGAAAATATGTTGTGATAACAAATCTTGACAATATTTTTATGAGAGCCAGTAATAGCAGATCTGGTGATCGATGGCGGTCCTTCTCCAGTCTGAATACGATTTTTCCGAAGTGAACTAATTCGTTTTTTGCTGTCAAGCTTAATGTCGAACCATTTTCTTCTCACTTCTGGGATTGTTCTATTAACACATTAATCTCCATCAAAGGAGAACTCCGGCGAACAATGAACCTTTGGTCTGATAAAAACATCGGTACCTAGTCGACCGTTCTCTGAGATTTGTTTTCATGATAATCGAATGTAAAGAGTTTTATCTCTAAAAACTGCTAGTACTGGGGGCATTGACTAAGTAAAAAGAAATCGCTAGTTTATACCACTAACAAGGCTCAAAATAGCCCCACACTAACACAGTAACATAATGAGGCTCCATACATGCAAAACGAAGCATTGAGAACTTTGTAAGTGTACGGACCGTTTAATAAGAAGATACTTTATGAAGACCGTTCACTTCGAGTATACAGACAGGAGCCATCTTAGAAAATAGTCTCGATAAGTCAAACCACAAACTATTATATATATATATATATATATATATATAAATAGGTTTGATCACATCGCGGCTATAATTCAATGCAAATAATTAGACATCACAGATTTGATGTAACGTTACATTTGCATCAGTTTAGTGCACTTTCAAAGAATGCATCTTTACTTTGTGTGTGTGTGTGTGTGTGTGTTGGAGCTATTAAACTAGCTGTGTTTCTTTATATTAATTGCTGTTTCAGGTCAGTGGTTGCTACTCTTAATTGTGGTTGTAGGGAGCAGGGGTGAGGACGGCTGCCCGGGCCACGTTGCCGTGTTTTAATGGGGAGATGCGGTATAATAGCTTTGACCTCTGACCTTTTGTGGTGACTATAGCTCATTATGCTGATCTGTGAGTGTCAGAGCGGCATCTGAGAGCGAGCGAGCGTGTGTGTGTAGTAAGGTGGGTCACAGGAGCGACGCTGCCAGCACCTCACCCCTCATCTGCAAATAAAATACAATCACACACACACACACATACTAATTAAAACCGGGAAGAAGGCTGTTTTCCATTCATTGTCAGTTGCATTTCTCCATGCATGGATAGTCCAGTGCATGGTTCTAGGAAATCTACGTTCTTTGCTCAGTTCTTGCTTTTTCTCTCATTGTTTTAGTCTGCACACACACACACACACACACACACACACTTTCTCAGGCCCTGTTGCACCAATAAACAGTGTAACCGTGGAGGGGTTTGAATAACTTGAACTTTTATCTTTTGGTTATCAGCTTTTCATCTTCTGATGAATCCCTGTTAGGAAACCCTGATTTATATGATAATATTTAGTCTGCTTTTTATTTACATGCTTTAATACAATGCAGATATTTGAGATAATCTGTTATTGATTTAACTTGCATTGTTTGTTAATTTCAGAAACCTTACTCTTCCTCTATTAAAGTAGTTCACTTAAAAAACAAACAAACAAGATGTCCTTGTCTTTCTTTCTTCAGTCGAAAAGAAATTAAGGTTTTTGATGAAAACATTCCAGGATTTTCTCCATATAATGGACTTCAATGGGGACCAAACGGTTCAAGGTCCAAATGAGAGTTTCAGTGCAGCTTTAAACGACACCAGACGATGAATAAGGGTCTTATCTAGCGAAACAATCGCTCATTTAAAAAATAAATAAAAAAGTTAAAGTTGTATAAGCTCATATGCTAGTTCTGTTTAAGCTTATAAAACTTAAACTTTTTTATTTATTTTTTTAATGGCCGCTCGTTTCGCTAGATAAGACCCTTATTCATCGTCAGGTGTCGTTTAAAGCCCTTTGAAGCTGCACTGAAACTCTCATTTGGACCTTGAACCATTTGGTCCCCATTGAAGTCCATTATATGGAGAAAATCCTGGAATGTTTTCATCAAAAACCTTAATTTCTTTTCGACTGAACAAAGAAAGACATGGACATCTTGGATGACATGGGGGCGAGTAAATTATCAGCAAAAGTTTTTTGAAAAGTGAACTACTTTAACAATTTAATTATCGAACATCATTTCGCGAGTCCCCCTTTTAAGTTCCCTTACTTGTGACTTTTATCAACATCACATACTAAGTTCTTTTAGATGGCATCCATGAAGTCTTGGAATGTATTTATACGTTTTCTATAACTGGTACATTTGAAACCCTTGTTTTTGATTGACAGGATGATTGATATTCATTGAGTCCATTACAAAGTGAAGTGGTCACATGTGTGTCTCTGTGACCGGATCACCTGAGACGGATGTTAATACCAGGTTGAAACGAGGTCAGTTGTTTTTTCTTTCATTAATTCTTTTTCTTTCATTAAAATTAGTTTTTTCTTTCATTAATTCATTCATTTCTTTCATTCTCGGCCTGTCCGTCTTCATTTCTTCACCTGATTAAGAGTATCAACTGCAATGAAGCCACTAAGTAAACTTATGCAGCAATTTTGTTATTTGTTATAACTGTGTTTTTATATATTGCATCCTGATTGGTTGGAGAAGAGCATCAATTTGGATCAACACTGTATGCTTTGGGTCATTGACGACCACGCTCAACAAGAGCCGTCCACACAGAAGGATCCATGTAAGTTTGAACATATTGATGATGGCTGATGGTGGGAAAATAAACGTTTCAGCGCAGCGCTCAAAAACACCATTTAGATGCACATTTGCCCTTAGGAAGCAATCAACAATACCACATCATGTGGCTGTTAATGGAATATTTTATATATCATTTACTGTATTTAAATGGTCTTTGGAGATTTACTCACATTGAATGCAAAATACTCTGTAGTGTACATAAGTTTGTACATTAAAAAGGGCAGGACCTGCAAAGATATATACCCAAGGCAGTGTATACATTAAAATGGCTTTTATACAGTGTGTATCTTAAAGGAGTTGTTCACTTTTTAAAAAAACTTTTGCTGATAATTTACTCACCCCCATTTCATCCAAGATGTCCACGTCTTTCTTTCTTCAGTTGAAAAGAAATGAAGGTTTTTGATGAAAACATTCCAGGATTTTTCTCCATATAATGGACTTCAATGGGAACCAAACGGTTCAAGGTCCAAATGACAGTTTCAGTGCAAACTGCAAACTGTTCAAAGGGCTTTAAACGATTCCAGGCGATGAATAAGGGTCTTATCAAGCGAAACGATCGCTCATTTTAAAAAAATAATAACAAAGTTTAAGTTTTATAAGCTCAAATGCTCGCTTTGCTCTGTTCTGCGTTCGTGACTCTCCTGTTCAAACTCGTTCATCAAAATGAACGAATATTTTTTCGTGTCATTTGGTTCATTCAACGAACGAAATGAACGAGTTGACTCTGGAAAAGATTTGTTCATTTTGATGAACGAGTTCGAACAGGAGAGTCACAAACGCAGAACAGAGCAAAGCGAGCATTTGTGCTTATAAAACTTAAACTTAATTATTTTTTTTCTAAACGAGCGATCGTTTCGCTTCATAAGACCCTTATTCATCGTCTGAAATCGTTTAAAGCCCTTTGAAGCTCCAATGAAACTGTCTTTTGGACCTTGAACCGTTTGGACCCCATTAAAGTCCATTATATGGAGAAAAATCCTAGAATATTTTCATCAAAATCCTTAATTTCTTTTCGACTGAAGAAAGAAAGACATGGACATCTTGGATGACATGGGGGTGAGTAAATTCCATCTTACTCAATCCCACAATGTGTTAAAAGAATAATAGCGTGCATGTTCAACTCTACAGTGCATTAATTTGACTGTAAAATAAAACATGTCTTTAAAAATAATATCAGAAGGGCTCATTTTAAAGGCTTGTCTTTGATGATAACAGATCAGGATATCAGTAGTGTGTGTGTGACAGACTGCTGTGTCTTCTGTCCCCGGGCCCCTGCTGTTGGCTGGATCGGCCCTCAGTGCAGCTCTGGCCTTTACTGAGACCCCTGGCCCTCGCTGACAGATGGAAGCTTTGTCACTCTTGCGGGTGACACTGGGGACCCGAGTCACAGATACGAGCTGCTTAAGGGCTTTTCATATGGAATTAAATGTCTCCAATTAGCACATACGGACAAACTGTTTAGAATTGTAAATAATTCCGTGTGTCTCTGGAATATTTGATTCTGATTGGTCAATCGCTGCATTCTGAGGTCCCACTTCATAGCCCGCAATCCTGTAATAGTGGACAAATGTGGGCACAGAGGACTCGATCCTAATTTTTATTTATTATAAATGTTATATCACTGTGTTCGATAAAGTTTTGTCTATCCATTTATGGTGTTTTTTTTTTTATTTTGGGGGTATTTTTGAATTATTTGCTTCAAAAAGTCCCATATTTTTTATATAAATTATGCTTATTTTTATTTGTTATTTAAAAAAAAAAAGTTAACTACATTAAAATGTCATTCCAATAAGTTCTTAAAGCTAAAACCTAAAGATGAAGTGACTTTGCCGTCACCTGGTGTCTTATTTTGGTTTATTTTAATGCTCGTCTAAATTACAGTTTTTCCCATTTTTGACCCAAATACAAGATTAAAGGGTTAGTTCACCCAAAAATGAAAATTCTGTCAGTATTTACTCACCCTCATGTTGTTCCAACCCCGTAAGAACTTCGTTCATCTTCGCAACACAAATTAAGATATTACGATCACTCCTGCATACTAGTCCATAGGCTTCTTGAGGGAATGATACTTGCTGGCCTCGAAAAGTCATTAAAGACATCGTTAAAATAGTCCAAGTGACTACAGTGGCTCAATATTAAGTTTATCAAACAACGAGAACACTTTTGTGCGCAAAAAAACGACAAAAATAACAACTATAAATATGGATACATGAGCGATCTTAATATCTTAAATATCTTAATTTGTGTTGCGAAGATGAACGAAGGTCTTACGGGGTTGGAACAACATGAGGATGAGTAAATACTGACAGAATTTTCATTTTTCGGTGAACTAACCCTTTAAGGAGTTTTTTTTTTTTTTTTTTTTTAACCCACTTAACATTGTAGAATTGAGTGTTCAGGAGGCAAACTTCAGGAGTGTTCAGGAGGCGCTCAGATCAAGGGAAGTATTATTTTTTTTAAAATAAATCCAAACTATTTTGCCCACATTTGTCCAGAATACGGTTTTAGGGTTAATATATTGAATGATTTTTGCAAAAGTATCAAAAAAGTTCCTTTGAAATGAGCAATTATGAAGAGAACATGCAGAAGGTTGAAGATTGATTGGGATTCATTGTGTCCTGTGGCCTGAAGAGGGAGACACAACTGAAGCTGATGGTGAAGAAAGAAGATTTTAGTCTTTATTCGTTCAGTCTGTGAGTTTGTGTGCATGTTCTGACTGTTATACCTCTCTCTCCTGGACTCTTCTTCAGAGTGCATTATTGATCTAAAGGGGAGCTGAATAAAACATGCGCACATGTCTATTGTCAGCGAATGCACAGAGAATAGCTCAAGCGGCGGGTGCGAGAACGAGGAATCCTCTGAACTAGCGTCTGAGAGGTACAAAATTCGACTTCCAAACTCCGCTGACCGACAGTCCTACCGCAAGTCCTGAAGTGTATAGGTCGACGTCCGTACGCACATTTCTACGGCTGATATTTATTGAAAGAGAACAAGGCTAAGATGCAGAGAGAGGGAAAATCAATGCTGCTTTCCCCCAGCTCAGGTCTGGAGAGAGTAAAGCAGAAATGGCCGTTAAACTCCACCCGTAGCCGTGAAGCTCTTCATCGATTTTTTATTTGGCTCCCAGCAGTTATTGCTCCTCCACGGGCTTCTACCGCCTGGTGGACCGGGGGCCCGGGCCCCGCAGAGTTCGCGGTGAACTGGCTGTTAACAGAATTAAACTCCTATTTAGTCTCTGTGGCAGGGAATACACACACACTGCCTGCAGACAAGACCTGACAGCACATCTTATCCACTCCGCTGCAAGACTAACACGCTGCCAACATTCAGAGAGCCCACATATGTGTGCCAGCGAGCGGTGTGTGTGTGTGCTCGTGCGTGGGTGTGTTCATATAAACACGCGGCTGTGTTCATTTACTGAAGACTCTGGAAATGTTATTGTGTTAATTGGTCATGGTTTTATGGAAGCTCGCGATTGCGATGCATCGCCGTTGGATTGTCCGTCTCTTTGACAAACACAGACAGCTGGAACCCGCTTAAGCCCCTCGTTTGCCATCCGCGGATATTTTTTGGTGTGTACACACGACTGCCATACAAGGAGACAACTTCAGGACGGGCTTTTGACTTCTTGCTGGATAATGCTCAAACAGCAACATTTAACACTAACTAAAGTTGAAAAAGTGGAAAAGCATAATAGGACGCCTTTAAAGCTGGATGAGTGTTATGAGTGTCATGTTATCTATCGTTCTTTATATCATTCTGTCTATTGTTCTAATCTCCATTCAGTCTCATTTCTGTTTAGAAGTGTTTAAGATACTGTAAATATTTTTCTGTTCTATGGTCGATATTTTTGATCATTTTAAGATAATATATGTTACAATATTTTGGTGTTTGTGGAAAACTAGAGTGTTGGGTGTGGTTGCCAGGGCGTCGCTATGCAGTCTCAGGAGTGTTGTGAGTGGTCGAATGGTGTGGGATCTGTGGTTGCCAGGGCGTCGCTATGCAGTCTAAGGAGTGTTGTGAGTGGTCAATTGGTGTGGGATCTGTGGTTGCCAGGGCGTCGCTATGCAGTCTAAGGAGTGTTGTGAGTGGTCAATTGGTGTGGGATCCGTGGTTGCCAGGGCGTCGCTATGCAGTCTCAGGTGTGTTGTGAGTGGTCGAATGGTGTGGGATCTGTGGTTGCCAGGGCGTCGCTATGCAGTCTCAGGAGTGTTGTGAGTGGTCAATTGGTGTGGGATCTGTGGTTGCCAGGGCGTCGCTATGCAGTCTAAGGAGTGTTGTGAGTGGTCGATTGGTGTGGGATCTGTGGTTGCCAGAGCGTTGCTATGCAGTCTCAGGAGTGTTGTGAGTGGTCGATTGGTGTTGGATCTGTGGTTGCCAGGGCGTCGCTATGCAGTCTCAGGAGTGTTGTGAGTGGTCGATTGGTGTTGGATCTGTGGTTGCCAGGGCGTCACTATGCAGTCTCAAGAGTGTTGTGAGTGGTCGATTGGTGTGGGATCTGTGGTTGCCAGGGCGTCGCTATGCAGTCTCAGGAGTGTTGTGAGTGGTCGATTGGTGTTGGATCTGTGGTTGCCAGGGCGTCACTATGCAGTCTCAAGAGTGTTGTGAGTGGTCGATTGGTGTGGGATCTGTGGTTGCCAGGGCGTCGCTATGCAGTCTCAGGAGTGTTGTGAGTGGTCAATTGGTGTGGGATCTGTGGTTGCCAGGGCGTCGCTATGCAGTCTCAGGAGTGTTGTGAGTGGTCGATTGGTGTGGGATCTGTGGTTGCCAGAGCGTTGCTATGCAGTCTCAGGAGTGTTGTGAATGGTCGATTGGTGTTGGATCTGTGGTTGCCAGGGCGTCGCTATGCAGTCTCAGGAGTGTTGTGAGTGGTCGATTGGTGTGGGATCTGTGGTTGCCAGGGCGTTGCTATGCAGTCTCAGGAGTGTTGTGAGTGGTCGATTGGTGTTGGATCTGTGGTTGCCAGGGCGTCACTATGCAGTCTCAAAAGTGTTGTGAGTGGTCGATTGGTGTGGGATCTGTGGTTGCCAGGGCGTCGCTATGCAGTCTCAGGAGTGTTGTGAGTGGTCAATTGGTGTGGGATCTGTGGTTGCCAGGGCGTCGCTATGCAGTCTCAGGAGTGTTGTGAGTGGTCAATTGGTGTGGGATCTGTGGTTGCCAGGGCGTCGCTATGCAGTCTAAGGAGTGTTGTGAGTGGTCAATTGGTGTGGGATCTGTGGTTGCCAGGGCGTCGCTATGCAGTCTAAGGAGTGTTGTGAGTGGTCGATTGGTGTGGGATCTGTGGTTGCCAGGGCGTTGCTATGCAGTCTCAGGAGTGTTGTGAGTGGTCGATTGGTGTTGGATCTGTGGTTGCCAGGGCGTCACTATGCAGTCTCAAGAGTGTTGTGAGTGGTCGATTGGTGTTGGATCTGTGGTTGCCATGGCGTTGCTATGCAGTTTCAGGTGTGTTGTGAGTGGTCGATTGGTGTGGGATCTGTGGTTGCCAGGGCGTTGCTATGCAGTCTCAGGAGTGTTGTGAGTGGTCGATTGGTGTGGAATCCGTGGTTACCAGGGCGTTGCTATGCATTCTCAGGAGTGTTGTGAGTGGTCGATTGGTGTGGGATCCGTGGTTTCCAGGGCGTTGCTATGCAGTCTCAAGAGTGTTGTGAGTGGTCAATTGGTGTGGGATCTGTGGTTGCCAGGGCGTTGCTATGCAGTCTCAGGAGTGTTGTGAGTGGTCAATTGGTGTGGGATCTGTGGTTTCCAGGGCGTTGCTATGCAGTCTCAAGAGTGTTGTGAGTGGTTGATTGGTGTGGGATCTGTGGTTTCCAGGGCGTTGCTATGCAGTCTCAAGAGTGTTGTGAGTGGTCAATTGGTGTGGGATCTGTGGTTGCCAGGGCGTTGCTATGCAGTCTAAGGAGTGTTGTGAGTGGTCAATTGGTGTGGGATCTGTGGTTGCCAGGGCGTCGCTATGCAGTCTCAGGAGTGTTGTGAGTGGTCGATTGGTGTGGAATCTGTAGTTACCAGGGTGTTGCTATGCAGTCTAAGGAGTGTTGTGAGTGGTCGATTGGTGTTGGATCTGTGGTTGCCAGGGCGTCACTATGCAGTCTCAGGAGTGTTGTGAGTGGTCGATTGGTGTGGGATCTGTAGTTACCAGGGCGTTGCTATGCAGTCTAAGGAGTGTTGTGAGTGGTCGATTGGTGTGGGATCTCACTCCACGCGCCCCATGTTAAACAAAAAATATGTTCCAATTGTTATTGTGCCACATGACAGCTTTTTTAGCTTTCAGACAGATTGCTGGTCGTTGGCCTACTGCACCTGGCCGGGACACACAGGTGTTCGGGTAATGGCTTTGTTTAAATCCCTAACCAGGCGTTTGAGCCAGTAACAGAGATGCTTAGCAAACATCTCTAATGATACTGTGTACATTGCAAACATGCATTTTTGAAGTTTAAAAGATTATTGGAGGACACTTTACACCAAGTGAAAATTGTTTCAAAGCCAACTTTTCTTCAGTGAATTTCATGCCATGTTATGATCTAGTGAACACAGAGTGTAATAATGTACATCACACACATAGATGGCTAAAAGAGGCCTGTAGGCATGATGTGACACTGAACTTCAACTTAAACCCAGAATGGGAAAAGTGAGAGTTTGTTGAAGCTGCTGAGCAGAGAGGAAGGGGAGAGGACAAGCCATGCCGGCTCATTTGCATTCGATGGTGTTCCTAATATATGCAGGTCACTGACCCCATAGTGTGAAGGGTTAGAGCAAAGTGTGTGTGTGCGAGTGTGTCAGGCTTGTTAAGGAGCTGCAGCACACGCTTGCCAACTGTCTGCATCCCACCACACACACAAACACACACACACACACTCACTCGCTAGCCTCTCAGGATTAGTAATAATGAGCGTGCCAAGTGTATTTATTCTATTTCAAGATTCAATACTGTAAAACACGTTTCCATTCTCAGACAGGGCCAATTAAATGCGTGTTACAGAGTTAACTGCGTAGCTGTTGTGAGCTCCACATCATAAGCTGGCAGGAAGTATGTGTGATATGTATATTTTTATATCGGTGTGTATTCCCTAAAACATAATAGCTTTGTTACGAATCCTAGTAGTGAGCTGCCTAACTAAGTAGGTGTTTCAAAAGTAGATATCACTGGCTGGACAATGACACTATTGTCTTTTTAGAGCTGAATTGAATTCTGTATGCATCATTGATTTATCACTGTAAAGCTCTATTGTATAAAGCACTATATTAATAAAGTTGACCTGACTTGACTGACTTCAAATGGAGAATTACAATTAAGAAAGCAATCCCAAAATGCACTATGAAGATTGAAATTTGATTATAAATCTAATTATATTTCATTCAATATTGAAAGGTAACATGAATAGTATTGAAATGGACTATTTTTTCCTGTATTTGTGTATATTTTCATTTTTATGTTTATTAGATTATTGCATTGTTAGTTTAGCAATATGCAAACATAAAATTCTGTTTATTTTTTGTGTCATATTTATTAATATTTTTATTTTAATGTCTGTATAATTGTTATTTAGTTTTAGTTTAAAACTAAACCAGTAAGAGGAGTTTTTGTAATACTATATTTTATTTAAGTTAACATTTATTTTATTTCAAGAAACACAAATGTAATGATTTTGAGTTAACAACCCTTCTCTGGAGTTGCTGCTTATGTAAAGCATTAGTTTGGATGCTCCCTTAGAAGGGCGCTGCCTACGTAGACAGTTAACTGGGTTTTAAAACTGAACTGATGTGAATATAAAGTAAAATGTGTGTTTTCTTGCTGGCCAGTGAAGTCAATTAAATGGCAAATTTAAAAAGCTACAGTCTATTTTCTTGTAGATCATTTGGAAAAGTGCAGCTGCATGACTTTAAATATAAAATTGAGATTCAAATGCAGTTGTAAAAACTGTATTTTTGCAGCTTGGCAGACGTGCAAATCACACGAGCTGATGCTTCGTACTCCGTCTTCACTCGAGTGGAACCGTGAGCAGCAACAAGCAGCTCTGGGACTGACCTTTCGAGTTTTAACAATATCTGGGCTAACTCACCTGCACAGTTGAGTAATATCCAGCCGTGGTCCATCAGTGACACGGGGACAAATATATGCCACATTTCGTCAAGCAGTGCGGCACCAGGGACCGAGTTTAAGATCGGGGGAGAAGAATCCTTGCTCTGAGATGCTGGAATTAGTCCGGTTGAACTGCCATTTTTGTATTTATAAATGTATAAATATAGCATGTTCAAAACTGTCATTTTTATTTCTGTACCCCTTATATTTTCATCAATAACGAGGAGCTCATCGGCTGAGTTGATCAAATAACCTGATGTTTTTCCACATGTGTCTCAGAGTAATTGGTGCAGAGGACTTGGATGCAGATGTGTCTGAGATTCAGTGGAGTGTTGGAGAGGTAATCCAGCCGGGGAGCAGGACTGAGGTCTAATCCCCCCTCAGAACAGCTCAGCCCGGGGCATACAGACACATAATCCTGCCCCTGGAGACCCCAGCACTCGCTCTCTCTCTCGCTCTCTGCTGATCTACATCTGTCTGTCTATCGTTCTCTCTGTCTGTGTGTCTGTCTATCGTTCTCTGTCTGTCTATCGTTCTCTCTGTCTGTCTGTCTGTCTATCGTTCTCTGTCTGTCTATCGTTCTCTCTGTCTGTCTGTCTGTCTGTCTGTCTATCGTTCTCTCTGTCTGTCTGTCTGTCTATCGTTCTCTCTGTCTGTCTGTCTGTCTATCGTTCTCTGTCTGTCTATCGTTCTCTCTGTCTGTCTGTCTGTCTGTCTATCGTTCTGTCTGTCTGTCTATCGTTCTCTCTGTCTGTCTGTCTGTCTATCGTTCTCTCTGTCTGTCTGTCTATCGTTCTGTCTATTGTTCTGTCTATCGTTCTGTCTGTCTATCGTTCTGTCTGTCTGTCTGTCTGTCTATCGTTCTCTCTGTCTGTCTGTCTATCGTTCTCTCTGTCTGTCTGTCTATCGTTCTGTCTGTCTGTCTATCGCTCTGTCTGTCTGTCTATCATTCTGTCTGTCTGTCTATCGTTCTCTCTGTCTGTCTGTCTATCTGTCTATCGTTCTCTCTGTCTGTCTGTCTATCGTTCTCTCTGTCTGTCTGTCTGTCTATCGTTCTCTCTGTCTGTCTGTCTATCGTTCTGTCTATTGTTCTGTCTATCGTTCTGTCTGTCTATCGTTCTGTCTGTCTGTCTGTCTGTCTATCGTTCTCTCTGTCTGTCTGTCTGTCTATCGTTCTCTCTGTCTGTCTGTCTATCGTTCTGTCTGTCTGTCTATCGCTCTGTCTGTCTGTCTATCGTTCTCTCTGTCTGTCTGTCTGTCTATCGTTCTCTGTCTGTCTATCGTTCTCTCTGTCTGTCTGTCTGTCTGTCTATCGTTCTCTCTGTCTGTCTGTCTGTCTATCGTTGTCTCTGTCTGTCTGTCTATCGTTCTGTCTATTGTTCTGTCTATCGTTCTGTCTGTCTATCGTTCTGTCTGTCTGTCTGTCTGTCTATCGTTCTCTCTGTCTGTCTGTCTATCGTTCTGTCTATTGTTCTGTCTATCGTTCTCTGTCTGTCTATCGTTCTGTCTGTCTGTCTATCGTTCTCTCTGTCTGTCTGTCTGTCTATCGTTCTCTGTCTGTCTATCGTTCTCTCTGTCTGTCTGTCTGTCTGTCTGTCTATCGTTCTCTCTGTCTGTCTGTCTGTCTATCGTTCTCTCTGTCTGTCTGTCTATCGTTCTGTCTATTGTTCTGTCTATCGTTCTGTCTGTCTATCGTTCTGTCTGTCTGTCTGTCTGTCTATCGTTCTCTCTGTCTGTCTGTCTATCGTTCTGTCTATCGTTCTGTCTATCGTTCTCTGTCTGTCTATCGTTCTGTCTGTCTGTCTATCGCTCTGTCTGTCTGTCTATCGTTCTCTCTGTCTGTCTGTCTATCGTTCTGTCTGTCTGTCTATCGCTCTGTCTGTCTGTCTATCATTCTCTGTCTATCGTTCTCTGTCTGTCTATCGTTCTCTCTGTCTGTCTGTCTATCGTTCTCTCTGTCTGTCTGTCTGTCTATCGTTCTCTGTCTGTCTATCGTTCTCTCTGTCTGTCTGTCTGTCTGTCTGTCTATCGTTCTCTCTGTCTGTCTGTCTGTCTATCGTTCTCTCTGTCTGTCTGTCTATCGTTCTGTCTATTGTTCTGTCTATCGTTCTGTCTGTCTATCGTTCTGTCTGTCTGTCTGTCTGTCTATCGTTCTCTCTGTCTGTCTGTCTATCGTTCTGTCTATTGTTCTGTCTATCGTTCTGTCTGTCTATCGTTCTGTCTGTCTGTCTGTCTGTCTATCGTTCTCTCTGTCTGTCTGTCTGTCTGTGTGTCTGTCTATCGTTCTCTGTCTGTCTATCGTTCTCTCTGTCTGTCTATCGTTCTCTCTGTCTGTCTGTCTGTCTATCGTTCTCTCTGTCTGTCTGTCTGTCTGTCTATCGTTCTGTCTATTGTTCTGTCTATCGTTCTGTCTGTCTATCGTTCTGTCTGTCTGTCTGTCTGTCTGTCTATCGTTCTCTCTGTCT
This sequence comes from Pimephales promelas, assembly GCF_988280905.1. Classification (NCBI taxonomy): domain Eukaryota; kingdom Metazoa; phylum Chordata; class Actinopteri; order Cypriniformes; family Leuciscidae; genus Pimephales; species Pimephales promelas. The sequence goes on along the minus strand of NC_142782.1, from coordinate 33,839,420 downwards.
GTCTGTGTGTCTGTCTGTCTGTCTATCGTTCTGTCTGTCTGTCTGTCTATCTATCGTTCTGTCTGTCTGTCTGTCTATCTGTCTGTGTGTGTGTGTGTCTGTCCGTCTGTCTATCGTTCTGTCTATCTGTCTGTCTGTGTGTCTGTCTGTCTGTCTGTCTATCGTTCTGTCTGTCTGTCTGTCTGTCTATCGTTCTGTCTATCTGTCTGTCTGTCTATCTATCGTTCTGTCTGTCTGTCTATCTATCTATTGTTCTGTGTATTTGTCTTAGTTTATATCAGCCCATTCTCACCCCCAAGGCGTCACCTAACTGACGCCTTGGGAAGCATTTGGACATGCTTCAATATCTGACGCTTTAGGCGCCCTTTAGCGTCAGTTAGATGACGCCCTAGGATCGCGTGTACCCTACCCCCACCCCACACCTAAACCTAACCGCGTCCTCTAACAGACGCTTTCCTTTAGCGTCAGTTAGATGACGCCGTAGGATCGCGTCATGTAAGTGACGCTAAAGGGCGCCTAAAACGTCAAATATTGAAGCATGGTCAAAGGTGACGCCTTGGGGTGAGAATGCGTTGTTTATATTGATCTATCGTTCTGTCTATTGCAGTCTAGCTCTACATCTATCTGTCTATCTATCTTTCCATCTCTGTCTCTCTATCGTTCTGTCTATCTTTGTTTATGTATCCCTCTGTCTATTGCTATCTATCTATCTATCTATCTATCTATCTATCTATCTATCTATCTATCTATCTATCTATCTATCTATCTGTCTATCTGTCTATCTGTCTATCTATCTATCTATCTATCTATCTATCTATCTATCTATCTATCTATCTATCTATCTATCTATCTATCTATCTATCTATCTATCTATCTATCTGTCTATCTATCTATCTATCTATCTATCTATCTATCTATCTATCTATCTATCTATCTATCTATCTATCTATCTATCTGTCTGTCTGTCTGTCTGTCTGTCTGTCTGTCTGTCTGTCTGTCTGTATGTCTGTATGTCTGTATGTCTGTCGTTCTGTCTGTCAAACGAATGTGAATAAATTGTTTTTTTCTTTTCATTACAGTAATTGTAAAAAATGTAAAAATATCTTAAAAATGTCTTAATCTTTAACAAACAAAATGATAACTTTGATCATTTTGAACAGATTCACATTTACATGAATCAATTCACACATTCCCTGGGAATCAAACTTATGACTATTGTCTGCTGTACATTAAACAAAACATCTTCAATCAACAACACATTGATAAAACATTGAGTAACAAAGAAGTTGGCATATCTTTTCGGTGTGTGTTTTTTTTGTATAAGTGTGTGTGTGTGTGTGTGTGCAGCTGAGTGAGCAGATGACTGCTTGTACAGATTTGTCAGGCGTGTGTTGGACTGCTCCGTGGAGAGGCGAGGTTGAGACGGCCCTGACATGTGTGTCCGACAGTGAGCCGATGCGCTCCGCTCACACACACACACACACACGACTGCCCGGCCTCCCCGATGTCATATACATTATGGAGCAGGGCCACAGACAACACCTGCCCTGCCAGACTGTGAGTTTGTTTGTTAGTCTGAGGATTCTGGAGACTTTACCTGAAATTCTTTTCAAAAATAGCAACGTTTCCTCTTTCAAATTAACCAGAGACGTTCCAGAAGGTTCTTAAAACAAATACACGTGTAAAAATGGCCCTTGTATGTTCTATATGCTTCGACTAATATAATTCAAATCAATTTTTTTTTTCAAAACTTAATACAATTATTAACTTCCTACACTGTAAAAAAAAAAAAAAAAAAAAAATCATGATTTGTTACCATAACGTTTTTTTCTTCTGTCAGATCAACTTAGATCATTTATATGGTTCAGGTAACATAATATTTTGAGTTTCTGATGATTAAATCAATCTCCTTTATTGTATGAACTCAATTTTTCAATTTCAATGAACTTAAAGTTTTAAGGCAACCAGGTTACTTCATTTTTTTTAAGTTAAACCAACAATATTTTTTTTACAAATTAGATAAATAATAAAATTTTTATATTGTATTTGAAAATATTTATTTTTATAAATATGTATGTTTCTGGTTTTATTAAGCGTTGTGTGTGTGTGTGTGTGAATATAACATGTTTTTAAAGTAGTCTCTTAATCTCATCGAGGCTGAATTTATTTGATCAGAAATACAGTAAAACATGAATGCTGTGAAATATTACTACAATTTAAATGGTTTAATATATACTTTAAAATGTTATTTATTCCACTAATGGCAAAGCTGCATTTTCAGTGACACAGGATCTTTAATTTTGTAAAAAAAAAAAATATTTTCATGATTTGTAATTTACAACATTTTTTCTTTTGTCAAATCAACTTAAATAATTTATGTGGTTCAGATAATATAATATTTTGAGTTTCTGATGCTTAAATCAATTTTTTTTCAGTTCAAAGAACCAGGTTAGTTCATTTTTTAAGTTTTTTTTACAGTGGAATATGTGCTAATATTTTTGTGTATTACCATAATATGTTAATGATTTGGGATTTTTAGATTATTTCCTTCAATTAAAGTAGGTACTATAAGTAACTAGCAACATCAGACGTGTAAAATGATCCCTGAAATTATAATTATTTTGTCGACAGTATCAGCTGTGAATGCTTTGACCCTCCGCTAGAAAGGGTTTTCAGTTCAAGGTACTTTATTAGGAAAACTAACAAATTCAAATAGGAACCAAGAAGCAATATAAGGTGTTCCAAAAAAAGAGCAAGTGCGCTTGTTAGTTTCCTTACCTTGTCATTTATCTGTCATCATTATGGGATGTGATCTATTTGTCCCATCAGCAACATCATTATCTGCTGGACTTTAGAGGCCGAAAGAGTGTGTAAAACCAGGCCATCCCACCAAAGTCCAACACGCACTGAAGGAAATCATACGTCTTCAATACAATGTGATCATTAGAAGTACCTCTGTACAGATCTGCTGCTCTTGACCTTCATCGTGGAGTTAATTTAGGTTTATAAATTTGCTGGCGTGCCCTTTTGGCGGGGCAGTTTGAGTGAGAACACACTGGTAATGAAGCCCTTCGTTTAGTGCTAATGAAAACCACCTCTGCTGGAAAAAAACAAACACCGGTGAGGATAATTTAGCCTTGTGGTACTCGGCCAAAACTCCTGAGAAACTCGGCCAAAACTCCAGAGAGGCCGTGTTACTCCCAAAAATTTCTAAATAAATAAATAAAGAGATATTTGACACCAAAGCATGCCTTTGTACCCTAGCCATGAATAAAGGGTAAAATATGGTATTGTTGTGGTTTTCTTCCTCAGAGCTCATGGGACGTCCAGCGCGGGCTCTCTCTGCTGGGGGCGACGCCCCAGGCCATCCCTCCTCTTCCTCTGGAGCTCAACTCGCTGGATCTTTGAACAGGTACGCCAAAACACCAGGTTTGGTCTCACATCCCTTACGAAAAAGAAGTATATTTCAAGTTCATTTTATGTAGTATACTTAAGTAATGTTCAAGTATATTTTTAAGTATACATTATGTAGTAAGTATACTATATGTCACTATACTAGTAGTAAACTTGTAAGTGTACTATTTTAATACAGCTTGGGACTAAATTGGCCCCCTTTTAGTACATAAAAGTATATGTTTAAGTGTACTATAAGTGTAAGTCCATAATTATGTATCTCATGTGTACTGCAAGTGAATTTATGGGTATACTAGTAGTTTACTTTTTTACTGTAATACTTATACAAGTATACTTTGAATACTTAATTATACTTTTAAGTATTTCTGGATCAAAAGATTGAGTTCAAGAACAGGACAAATATACTTCTCTCAGTATAAGTCAAGTACACTTAAGTGTAATTTGAAGTATATTTCTGAGAAGTACAGCAAAAATAAACTGAAAGTATACTTTCTTATTTTTAGTTTAAAAGAAGTGTACTAATGGCACTCTTGAATAAACTTATAAACTTTTCGTAAGGGATAGACTGTACCAACGTGAGGTCTGGCCCACTATAAGCCTTTTGTTCGTTCCTCCTTGTCTCTGGCTTGCTTCATGTGTAATAAACCTGACATTTTATATTGTTAGTACTATTATTTTCAATTATTTCCTCATTATGGAAGTCACTTTGGACAATAGAGTGCACTCTAAACACTGCTGGGTTGTTTCAACCCAAATTTGGGTCAAATATGGACGAACCCAAATGTTGGGTTAAAAATGTATAGCTGAAAGTGAAAGTTGAAGTTGGGTTCAAATTTTAAATTACATTTTTAACCCAACATTTAGAGTGTGCTAAATGCACAAATCCAAACTAGGAGGCTGCCTGATCGACATGTAAAGTAAACACACGGCTCACTTTTTATGTGATGTGAAATAATGGGGTATATAATTATATTTCATGTGCTTGCTATTAAGTGTATCTCGCTCTTTTCCCACACAAAATAGTGCCACGGTATCTGCAAACCGCTCTCAGAATTTCATTACAGATGAACTACAATCTTTTGCACGTAATTTATTTCAATATCAAGTTATAGTAAATAGAGTTTTATATCAATTGTATCAGTAAATAAAATATTTTTATTTTAGAAGTGCATTCAATATATAGTGGCTATCACTCTAAAAATATGCTGGGTTGTTTTAACCCACTTTTTGCTCAAATACGGACAAACCCAGCCGTTGGGTTACATTTTTAAATTACTATTTTTAACCCAATGTTTGAGTTTGTCCATATTTGACCCAAAATTGGGTTAAAACAACCCAGCAATTTTTTAGAGCGTAAAGTCTTATCGAGAATATGTTTTAACATCCTAATTCATTTGATTAGTTTTATTTGTCATTACTGTTGTATTTGTTGTATAAATACAGTCTTGAGGTCATAAATGAATGTTTACATATATTTTTAATGGCAGTTTCAGGATTCTGCGTACTGTTTTTAGAAAGATTTATGGTTCATGTGTTGTTTGTGGGGAATTTGTTTTCTCACTGAGACTAGAAAAGATCTAATTAAAAACTAAAAACTAAACTAAGTTTTGGTTTATATTACTGATGCTGCTATTGATAGGCGTATATAGGGATAGAAGTGAATCTGTGAACTGGATCGGAGTTCAGGTTTACAGTTGTAAGGGCAAAGCTCACACACACACAACTGTGAACTCGTCATCTCTGACAGTGCCAAAGTCTGCCAAGGTGCACCGAATCGATTTTGTGATTTAGGTTTGCTGAAATTGATTTTCTCAGTTTCATGGATCATTCTCACCAACAACAATTTGGCACGATTGTGTCTGTATTGAATGAGGATGGTCGGGTGAAACAAGGGCAAAGTCTTTTTATAGTTTAAGAATGTAAATTATTATTTTCTGTTCTCTTTAAAAATGCTGTAAGTTGTTTATACGTACTGTCTTAACTATCCTCCCATGGTCGGCAAACTTTTTTACATTAGGATATTTATTCTAATAAATCTAGAAGAAGGAGGAAAACAAAAATTTGCTAAAATATCTGAAAACAAAAGATTTGACAGTTTTGCTTTGATTTTAACATATCAATGTTAAAAAGGTGTATAGGTCATATAATGGTTGTTTTCAGTGTTGGGTAAGTTACTAAAAAGTAATTAATTACTAGTTACTAATTACCCCTTCAACAGTGTAATTAGATTACTGTACTAATTACTCTCTCTAAAAAGTATTTAATTACTTTTAATTACTAATTACTTTGAAAATCCCATATCAATCTCAACCAGCTGAATAATACAAGGATAGACATGAATCTGTTTTAATTCTTTCAAATAAATACTATAAAATTGCATGAATTATCTTTAAACTGACCAAGATGGAGAAGGTTACATTATAAAAACATACTTTTTAACATCAGACAATACATTTTGATGTTAAACCCACTATTGTTTTATGTCTGATCTCAAGACATTTCACACTTTTTTCATACATATTTTACAATAATTCATGCGAATTTGTACGAGTGCGGTCGTAATATTTAGACACCTCATAAAATGCACACGAAACGCTGTGAGATCGGATTGATCTATACACAGTATTTACCTCAATTACATCAGAAGTAACTGTAATTTAATTACAGATAAATGAAGAGTAATCCCTTACTTTACATTTTCAAGGGAAAAGTAATTAAATTACAGTAACTAATTACTTAGTAATTAGTTACACCCAACACTGGTTGTTTTGCAGACTTTGGTGTGTGAGCTCAGTTTGAGACACTGTTGAGATCTCTGCTGAATCCCTTGAGGAGACACATGACTTTTCTCAGGAGGGGACAAGTCTCCATTTGCACTTCATTCAGTCTCATTGCTGTGTGCAAGTATAGGAGAAGACATTGAGATTTTAAAGAGATCCAGTTTGTTTGTTCATTCATTCATTCATTCATTCATTCATTAATTCGTTCATTCATTAATTCATTCATTCTTACATGCATTAATTCATTCTTGCATGCATTCATTCATTCTTGCATGCATTAATTCATTCTTGCATGCATTTTTTCATTCTTGCATGCATTCATTCATTCTTGCATGCATTCATTCATTATTGGATGCATTTGTTCATTCTTGCATGCATTCATTCATTCTTGTATGCATTCATTCATTATTGGATGCATTTGTTCATTCTTGCATGCATTAATTCATTTTTCCATGCATTTATTCATTCTTGCATGCATGCAATGCAGTCTCGCATTCATCCATTCATTCATTGGGGTAGAATAGCACTCATAAAATAGTGCCCAGTTGGGTCACTGAGAACCAGTTTTATTCAGACTGGAAACAAATGACTTTTTTGGTAATGGAATTGCATTTGTGATTTACAAGTATTTATTCCTTAACTTACAGTAAAAGTTCCCCTGTAGTCAATCATTATCCCTTAACACTAATCTTTGACATTCATCATCTAAATTAGCCCTACAAATTTAAATGTTTCTTCCTTGAAAACAAATTTCTTCTTGCCTTAAAATATCTTGAATGTAACTCGACACCCTTTCCTCATTTAGTGTACGCGGTTCTACAAATATGCAAATGAGCCCCACCTCCACTCACTCAGAGATCCACTGGTTTAAGATCACACGTTGACTGATTGGTTACAAGGTAGTTTGTGACGTCACGGTCAGAAACACCAACAGTGTGTTTGAGACTATCTTTGGTTCACTGCAGTTTTAAGGAGAAAATACTCCGCCATGCTGTCCACTCATGAACTTTCACATGGTTCGTCTTAACGCATATTAAAAACACCACATAGACACGTAAACAACATTAAAAGCTGGATTTTCACCACAGGGGGACTTTATGTAAATAATCCTCTCATTGTTTGCAGATTCATTCCCAGTAAGAACGCTGATATTTCAAGCGGTCTGTCCGCCAGGATCGGGCATCCGGAGGTGAAGAAGGCTGAAGTCTAAGCGCTGGAAATGTCACAGCGTGTAAAGCTCAGCTTCCTGTAGACCTGTCGTTCTTCCTGTCTTTCACACACACACACACACACGCGCAGACATGATGGGCAGCAGACGGAAAGCTATTGATTTGACAAGTTATTAAAGAGGAACAGAGCAGGCAGAAGCATCAAGGGCCTGACACTGACATACTCTCGTCCTCTCGCTCTCTTTTCCTTCCTGCATCCCGTCTCCTTTCACTCTTTGACATTCTTCTGCGAAACGCTCTCATCGTACAATGTTCGTCCGCATGCGTCTCTCAAACGCGCGTCTGTCTCTCCACGCGGAAACACGGACAGATTCGCTTGTATTTTTGAATGTCACGTTTCCACCCGCAGCCTGAATGCTCTTTCTCCAAAATCCTCGCGCGACACACAGGGTGACAGTCGCTGATAGTCCGTATGGAAATGGCTTTCAGAGTGTAAGAAAAGACAAACTAACCCAGAAGAGCCTGACACGGCCTCACGTGTGGCTACATGACAGCGTGTCAGTTACAAGAGCCGCGTAACACACATCAGTGATTGATGCTGACCTTTGCTCACAGCTCCTGTGTGTGTGTGTGTGTGTGTGTGGGGTTGTACTGTTGTAATGTGTTATCAGAGGAAAAGGTCAGTGCTGAGTTACTGAGAGATCGTCCATCTGTCGCTCTTTCTTTTCCTCCTCTGTCTTTCACCATGGGACTGTATCAAAGTTTACAATCTGTGCACATACTGGCTCCCCGTCTCTCAATATATACATATATATATATATATAATGTATAGTAGTGCTGTCAAATCAATTAATCATGATTTATTGATTCTAAAATTAAAGTTTCACTGTAAAAAATAAACCGTAAATTTTACGGTAAAAAATCGGCAGCTGTGGTTGCCAGAACTTTACCGTTAAAAATGCGGTAGGAACGTTAATGGTTTTACTGACTTAACTTAAAATTTACAGTAATAAACCGTAATTTATTTTCTGATAAAATGTTGATTTACCAACTTATTGATATCTGTTTTAGACCATTGTAATACACTGACAACCAACAATCATCACAGCAGTGATGAGAGTTACATGAGCAAATCACAGCTCATCACAAGTGAATAATTGTATAAAGCAATACTTAATTAAAGAAGCTGCACAATGTCATTCACACAAACATTCACCATCATGGTAACACACATGAAATAAAAAAAAATGCAATAAACATTAATTTAACAACATTAAATGTAACATATAACCCTAATGTACATAACTGATTAGAAAAAAACAATAAAACTATGAGGAACCATATAGTTATTTCAACAAAAATACATCAAATGTGGAGTGTCACACAGGGAATTGTGGGAATGTCAATTTACGGTTTTTCACTGTAAATTATACAATGATTTGTTCTTTTTCACTTTCAAAAACTGTAAATTTAACGGTATTTTACTGTAAAATTATATCACAGTTATTTACCGTGTATAGTACGGAAACTTTCTGTTTACCAATTAACAGTTTTGCACTGTAGCATTTTTACATATATATATATATATATATATATATATATATATAAAGATATGTGTGTGTGTATATATATACACACACTGTACAAATAGTCACAAATTCAATGAGTTATTGATAATTTACTGCCATTTTGAGAATGTAATCATGTAATCAATAAAACAGTAGCTGTAATCTATTTTAAAATGAATCTTATCTAATTACAAGTACTTAAGTAAAAGTTACAGTAAAGACATTTATAATGTTAGAAAAGATTTCTATTCCAAAATACATGTTGATCTTTTGAACCTTCTATTCATCCAAGAAGAAAAAAAATCAAATTTTTTAGGAAAAAAAAAAAAAATCAGCACAACTAATTTATTTATTTTTACGTAATAAATCTTGAAACATTTTTTGAGGCAGAAGAAAAATTAATTCTAAATTCATATATATTCAAGATATTAATATTCTCTGAAAACAAGTCGTACACAGTTTTGCCTCTCAAGTAAACTGATTTTGTTTTTACAGTGAGTTCATATTGAGCTATATCTGACTTTGGTGTCTTGGCCAATCTGAGCTCAGTTTGAGACACTGTTGAGATCTCTGCTGAAAGCCAAGAGGAGATGCATGTGTCTTTTTCTCACAAGAAACATCTGATATTCTGTCACTCTGTGGTAAATGAGGGTTGTTATAGTTTTTTATGACATTATCAGTCCCTTTGGTGCAGAAAGACATTTTAATAACATTAAAAAAAAAAAAACTATCGTTACATTGAGTACTGAGGTTTGTCACTGCTACATTGCCTCTAGAACGCACATACCTAGACCTAACCTATTGGCCAAATGTGTAGAGTGTCATTTCGCCAAATGTTTGCTTTAACCTTTGTGTTTGACCAGTAATGTCTCAAAATGATGTCTAGTAAGGCTCATTTCATTGGTTTAGAAACATTCATTCAGGACACACAGTAATCACACAAGCGGATGTATCTGCAATCCTCCCGTCAGTCAAACTGTGCCGCAGGCCGGCCTCTGACACTGCGGGGTTCGGTGACGGCGTCTGGCTTTGACACCGTTAGTGATGCCGTTAATTCTCTGAGCGGGACGATGAGACCACAGGGCCAGTTTGCCACTGCCGTAACCCGCATGCCCGCCTCTCTGGAGCTAATATCCACTGACATGCAAACACTCCACATCCACAACAGTGAGAAAGAGGCCAGCTGTGCATTTAAATATGCAATGACCTAGATTAGCATTGCCCCGCCCCCTTTTTTATTGCCTATCAGTGCTCATTAGAGCAGGGCTGTTAGAGACGCTGTGGTGAGCCATGAGACGCTGTGTTTTACTGTGAATTTAGGCTGTTTTATTAAAGCAAAGACACCAATAATTAATACATAATTAAAAATAATCTTAAAAGGTGAAACTAATATATTATATAGACTCATTACATGCAAAGTGAGATATGCCAAGCCTTTATTTGTTATGACTCTGATGAATATGGCCCCAAATTCAAAATTAGAATATCTGTAAGTCATAATCATCAAAATTTTAACAAATAAAGGCTTGAAATATCCTAACGACCAATTCGTACGAATTCGACGCATGATTAAAAAGTGTCTAATTCGTACGACCTCACTCGTACAAATTTGTACGATTTGTATAAACCCACGTGATGGTTAGGGGCGGGGTAAGGGGTAGGTCATTCGTACGAATTCATACGAATAAGCCAATTCGTAAAATATGTACGATTTAGCAAAATCTTACTAATTCGTACGAGTGAGGTCGTACGAATTAGACACTTTTTAATCATGCGTCGATTTCGTACGATTTGGTCGTGAGATCGGGTTAAAATATCTGACTTTGCCTGTAATAAGTCTATATAATATATTAGTTTCACCTTTTAAATTGCTAAAATAAATAAACTTTTGCACGATATTCAAATTTTTCAAGTTTCACCTGTATGTCGGTCCAAATTTGGCATCGGTCATGCGATTTAGGGGCAATATAGGCTATATATATATATATGAAGAGTTCAGATGCAAAAGCCTCTAAGTGCCATTTGAAATTTTCTTCTAGAATGATCATTTTTATCAAGCTTGTATATTTAAGTTCAGTGATTTCACTTAAATTGCAATGATAATTACCTATTAATTGTTATTTAAGTGAAATTACTGAACTTAAATATACAAGTTTGATAAAAATCATCATTAAAGAAGAAAATTTCAAATGGCATTTAGAGGCTTTTGCATCTGAACTCTTCATATATATATAGCCTTTTAAGATTATTTTTAATTATGTATTAATTATTGGTGTCTTTGCTTTAATAAAACAGCCTAAATTCACAGTAAAACACACATATATACAGTATATATAGACCATTTTGCAAGATGTAAACAACACTGGTCCAGAAACACTTCCTGTTTCAGTTTGTAACTGTTTTCTTTATTTCACATGTAAAAGAAAAAATCTTAAAGATGTTTGTTTAACTTTTTGATTCAGTTTTAAATGTTCTGTTGGTTGTATTTTATCCCAGCTTTTATGTGGTGTTAAAAAACTGAAACAGAAAGTGCTTCTGGACCAGTTTTGTTTACATCTTGCAAAATGGTATGTATATATATATATATTACACCACACTAGCCAATCTTAATAATAGTTTTCCTTGCATATTGAACTGTGATAAGAGAAAGTATATCCACACACTCTCTACCTACAAACGATTGGTCTCGCTGAAATGGACAAATGCAGGAGGAGAGCTCATCCCTACAACAGACCCATTGGACTCATTGCTCACTTACCAAAGTGTAATTAATGCTTAGCAAATTGCCACACAGTTTAAAATGAGTGATAGCAGAATGATCCGTGGCTTTATTGCTCCAACCACCCGTCTATACTGCAGTAATTACCCTCTCGGCTTTGTAAATGAAGGAGATGATTAAGTTAATTCCCCGAGCTGCATTGGCACATTACCAGTGAATACATTTACACGGCCCGCTTTGGCTGAGAGCCTTCATTTGCTAAATTGAGGGGTTGATTCAAAAGGTTGAAATGATTTTCGGAGTGTAGCTCAGGGCCGCCTGTTTTCATTTGCACCTCCGTCGACTGTCCAACCACAATAAACAAGAGACTGTTACGTAACAGGAGCGATGCTATCCTGACGCTCTCCCTGCGGGAATCACATCACGTGTAAACAGAAAGATTGAAGGTATAAGTGCTTCGTTCGCGATGCTCCGCCGCTTGAGGAATGATAAACAGCCGGAGCTTAATATGAACAAGCTCTCTGTGTATGTATGGAGGAGCTTGGCAAAGCAGCAAACACTTTCTGGTGTGTGTAGCGTAATGCCTTCTTTTTTCTCTCTCTTGTGTATCCGGGATGTTTTGAAAGAATAAGCAAAATGGAGCCCGTGTGAACAAAGACTCATTCGCATAGCAACAAATCTGATGACGGTGCAAGCTTGTCTTTTGCCGACAAAGGTTTTGATACTTTTTTTTTTTTGATGATCCAGAGAAAAATGGGCCGCGGTGACAGCGAATCCCCACACACACACACCTCACGCCGTCCATTCATATTTACGTTCAATTCATTTTTGCAAACACTAATAACCTCTTTGTTTAAAGATTTGCAGCTTTCTATCATTGTTTATTCACTGCTTATTGGTAACCAAACACTTGACTTTCATTATGTGGACAAAACAACACTAAAAATGCTGGGTTGTTTCAACTGAAATTTGGGTCAAATGTGGACAAACTCAAATGTTGGGTTAAAAAATGCTATAAAAAAATGTACATTTGGAAGTGAAAGTTGAAGTTGGGTTAAAATTGAAATTACTTTTTTAACCCAACATTTGGGTTTGTCCATATTTGACCCAAATTTGGGTTGGAACAACCCAGCATTGTTTAGAGTGAATAAACACTGATGCATTTCTCGAAATATCTTCTTTTGTGTTTCACTAATAACCTCTTTGTGTAAAGATTTGCAGCTTTCTATCATTGGTTACCAATGTGAAAGCAGTGAATAAACAAACACTTGACTTTCATTATGTGGACAAAACAACACTAAAAAATGCTGGGTTGTTTCAACTGAAATTTGGGTCAAATATGGACAAACCCAAATGTTGGGTTAAAAAATGCAATAAAAAAAAATGTACATTTGGAAGTGAAAGTTGAAGTTGGGTTAAAATTGAAATTTCTTTTTTAACCCAACATTTGGGTTTGTCCATATTTGACCCAAATTTCGGTTAGAACAACCCAGCATTGTTTAGAGTGAACAAATATCTTCTTTTGTGTTTCACTAATAACCTCTTTGTGTAAAGATTTGCAGCTTTCTATCATTGTTTATTCACTGCTTTCTTCTGTGAAGCACATTGGTAACCAAACACTTGACTTTCATTATGTGGATAAAACAACACTCTAAAAAATGCTGGGTTGTTTCAACCCAAATTTGGGTTAAATATGGACAAACTCAAATGTTGGGTTAAAAAATACAATAAAAAAATGTACAGTTGGAAGTGAACGTTGAAGTTGGGTTAAAATTGAAATGACTTTTAACCCAACATTTGGGTTTGTCCATATTTGACCCAAATTTGGGTTAGAACAACCCAGCATTGTTTAGAGTGAACAAACACTGATACATTTCTCAAAATATCTTCTTTTGTGTTTCACTAATAACCCTTTGTGTAAAGATTTGCAGCTTTCAATCATTGTTTATTCACTGCTTTCGTCTGTGAAGCACATTGGTAACCAAACACTTTCATTTTGTGGACAAAACAACACTCTAAAAAATGCTGGGTTGTTCCAACCCAAATTTGGGTCAAATATGGACAAAACCCAAATGTTGGGTTAAAAAATGCAATAAAAAAGTTACAGTTGGAAGTGAAAGTTGAAGTTGGGTTAAAATTGAAATTACTTTTTTAACCCAACATTTGGGTTTGTCCATATTTGACCCAAATTAGGGTTGGAACAACCCAGCATTGTTTAGAGTAAACAAACACTGATGCATTTCTCAAAATATCTTCTTTTGTGTTTTGTGACAGCGAATCCCCACACAAACCTCACGCCGTCCAGTCATAATTGCGTTCAATTCATTTTTGCAAACACCAATAACCTCTTTGTGTAAAGATCATTGTTTATTCACTTCTTTCTTCTGTGAAGCACATTGGTCACCAAACACTTGACTTTCACTATGCACTGTAAAAAAAAATATTTTCATGATTTGTAATCACAACATTTTTTCTTTTGTCAAATCAACTTAAATAATTTATGTAGTTCATATAACATAATATTTTGAGTTTCTGATGATTAAAGCAATTTCCTTCATTGTACTAACTCAATTATTCAATTTCAAGGAACTTAAAATTTTCAAGGCAACCAGGTTACTTCATTTTTTAAGTTAAACCAACAATATTTTTTACAGTGTTTGGACAAAACAACAAATACATTTCTCAAAATATCTTCTTTTGTGTTTCACAGAATAAAGGAAAGTCATGCAGATTTTGCAACTGCCTCAAGGTGAGTCAATTATTCTCTCTCTCTCTTTTTTTTTTGGATGAAATACCCCTGTAATAGCGGTTTCTGTTTAAGCGGTTGGTTTATTCATTAATTTCTTTGCCGTCTCTTAACCTCAGAGGAGTGTATTTTCTTACCATGATTATTTCTGTCGCCATTCATTACTAATTCTGCGACTACCCAGAATCTGAACCAGTAAACACCCAATTAAAGGCTCGCTTGTTCCTCCGTTCCTTTTGTTTAAGTGCACATGTGATTAAAGCATTGTGTGCTCTGCTTCTAAAGCATCATCTTAATATGCTGAGCAAACACATACACCGTCCTGCATCGCTATTGTTCGTATTGTTGTGCATGCAGCAATTTTTTTTTTTATTGTACACACTAACAGCAGAGACTTTACGTTGCCTGAATACACAATGGAAGCGATTCAACAGTGGACGGGAGCATGTTTGCAGTGTGGTTTCATTTTAATAACTCATTTTGGGTTTATCTCGAGTCAATATGAAATCAAAATGGACTACTTAATTCATAACTCACGTTCCTGGTGAAGGATTCATGCAGTGCTCGTCATTCCAAAGGAGTCAAATGTTTGTCTTTATAGACTTTTGTTAAAATATACCAGTGTATTCCACCTCTAAAATGACTTTCAGTTGACGTCACCCGATGCTCATCATCGGAAATAATGTATTTTGACAGTTTTTCTGAAATCTTGCTAATAATCAATGTCTAGCCTTTTGAAAACCCTTTGGTTTATTGGTAACACTTTACAATAAGGTTCATTAGTTAACATTAGTTAATGTATTAACTAACATGAGCAATACATTTGTTATGGTATTTTTTAATCTTCGTTGATGTTAGTTAATAAAAATAAAGCTGTTCATTGTTTGTTCATTAACTAATGTTAACAAGATTAGTAAATATTGAAATTAACGTTTACAAAGATTAATAAATGCCTTATAAGTGCTGTTCATTATTACTTCATGCCAACTAATGTAGTTAACTAATGAACCTTATTGTAAAGTGTTACCGGTTTATTTTATGCGTCCTGTCACTGGAAAATGATCATATATGATCACACTAGTGTATAAAACTTTTTGGTTTGTAAGAAACACATTTTTTAAAGTCTTTCCAAACAGTAATATTGTGAAATATTATTAAAATTTAAAATAGCTGTTTTAAATGTGAATGCATGTTCAAATGTAATTTATTCCTGTGATGGAAGATGAATTTCAGTGTCACATGATCCTTCAGAAATCACTCTAATATGATGATTTGCTGCTCAAAAAAACATTTCTGATTATTATCGATGTTATGATATATTTTATTTTATAAATATTGTGTGTGTGATCTGGTATGCTGGTCAGGCCGGCTCAGAGGATATGCGGACGGGTCCAGTGACTGAGCTTAAAGCAGCTCATGCAAGACTTGCTAATCACACAGCCTGTCTCACACACACACACACACACACACTGAACTGCACTGAGGAATGAAGGGAGACACAAGTACTTGAACTAAAAATGTGACTTACTGCAGTGCATCTATTGAAGGACTAAAATGAAAATATGCAGTTTTAACTTTAAGAAGCAAATTCTGTACCTGATCTAAGCATTAGTTCACTTGAGAATGAAGATCTGTCATCATTTACTCGCCTCAGTGTCTTCAGTTAAACATAAAAAACTATTCAGAAAGACTTGGAAAGTAGTGTATTACAAATTTTCACTTTCTTTCTACGATACAGGTTTGAAATGACGAGAGTGAGTTCATTACATAATATGCATTTTTTCACTATTCCTTAGAACTGCTTTCATAAAATTCATGTTCTTGTTAACATAAAAATCTTCAAATTGTTTTATTTTTTAAACTTTTATGTTTTTCATTAGTCTATCTATGTGTTTAAATGTTCACTGTAAAAAAAAAAAATCCATTAAATTTACGGGAAAACTACGGCAGCTGTGGTTACCAGAGTTTTCCTGTTAAAAGTATGGTAGCAACATTTTAGGTTTTACAGACTTTGACCGTATTTAATTTTACAGTAATAAACCGTATTTCATTATTTTATATAATGTTAATTTACTGACATTTTGAAGTATTAATATCTGTTTTGTTCAATTGCAATACACCGACAGCCATCAATCACAGCAATAATAGCCGCGTTTCCACTGCCGGGCTAGGGCTGGGCCAGAGCTAACAGCGAGCCGGGCCGAGCTAGTGGCCTCGGGCCTCAAGCACCGGGCTTGCGTTTCCACTGCCGGGCCAGTAGCCCCACAGCGCTGCCCCAGACCCCACCCCTATACACGCCTTTCAGGATCAAACGTCATAAAACCCAACCCATTTCAGCGGGTATTATTAATTTATTTATTTTTTAAATTAGGAAGATAGCATGTATATTAACTCAACTGCCGTAGTGGCTGCAATAGTGTCCCGAGACCAGTACAGGCGATTCTCCATTTCAAGCAGCGATTTTTTGCGCGATAGCCTATAACAAGTAGGGCTGCGGGCACGTTTTCAAGTTATTCATTAATCGTTAACCGAGGCCCATCGGTTAATACTCGGTGCATAGTGTGCGCGCCGCAACCTCGAGATACAGAGTAAATTTTTAACACCTTTAATAACTGATTGGACCCCATTTGAAACGAAATTAATTTATAGAAATAAAACGCAGCAAGTACGGAGCAGTTAAAGCCCCATTTCCATCACCCTTCAAACTGAAATTGCCAATTGAAAATAAGCAAAACGTCCATTTCACAAAAACTCCGTGTCTGCAAATAATAATAATAATAATAACCATCATCATCATTATTGTAACATTTTATTAGGCTGCATATAGAAGATGCCTTTATCCAAAAAAGGAACAGAGCACAAATAAACACAATATTTTTTGACAAATATCAGCGCATATCCAGTGTGGAGCACGCACTGATGGCTGCGAGACGCCCATGTGAACAGTTTCATTGCATTTCTTTCAGTGGAAACAACTTAAAATACTCTTTCATTTCTGGTCATACAGAAAATAATAATACATTATTCGCAAATAAATTTATTTATAACAAGAAAACGTTGTGCTTTAACAATTAATCAAGGCGCGCTTCATGATCTCCGTGAACTGAAGCGCGAGACCTGAAACAGCCACCGCATTCGAATTTGTTCGTTTTAAATTGGACATTTAAAGCTTAGTCTACAGGGGTTATATCCTTTGTAGATTAAAGCTTTAAATGTCCAATTTAAAACGAACAAATTCGAATCGAAAGCCAATATCTTCTATGTTTATGTAGCTTAATTTCTCTCTAAATGTGCATCCGGAGATGGAGATATGTTTTTAGCCGAAAATCATTTAGAAAACAATAGTTTATTAATAAACAATTAATGCCTCGTTATTTTATATTATTTTATTATCAGACACATTTATTATAGCCTATAAATCACCCATAAATCCCCTTTCTGTAGGCTGTGGTTACGGCTCTTCTCATTCAGCACTGCGGGGAAAATATCATTTCCAGGTTCTAATTTGGCCTCAGAAAACCAGTAAAATATATATATTTTTCATATTAATTTGTCAAATATTTAAAATGTTTAAGGGGCAAAAAAATCAAACAAATGTCTGAAAATTCGTCGATATGTAGCTATATATAGCCTATATATTGTTGCGCAGCATTTGGCATAGGCCTACAGTTCAAATTAAAATGTTATGCAATTTTAAACGGTTAATCGGTTAAACATGGACACCCCTATGTGCATCTTGCTTCAGATCATAACGTTCCATAACACAGATAAACTCCGCCTTTTACCTTGAGCACGCCTCTAGCCCGAGCTGGCCCCCTCTGGCCCAAGGTATTCGACGGGCCAGAAATCCTGGCCGTTGGCCCTGAGGAAGCCCCGATCAAGCCCCGGAAGTGACAGTGGAAACGCGACTGGCCCTGGCACGCACTAGCACGGCCCGGCCCTGGCCCGGCAGTGGAAACGCGGCTAATGAGAGTCAAATGATCAATCAAAGCTCATCATTATCAGCTCTTCCACAAGACTATATCAGCCCATTCTCACCCCCAAGGCGTCACCTAACTGACGCCTTGGGAAGCATTTGGACATGCTTCAATATCTGACGCTTAAGGCGCCCTTTAGCGTCAGCAAGATGACGCCCTAGGATCGCGTACCCCCACCCCACACCTAACCGCATCCTCTAACAGACGCTTTCCTTTAGCGCCGTAGGATCGCGTCATGTAAGTGACGCTAAAGGGCGCCTAAAACGTCAAATATTGAAGCATGGTCAAAGGTGACGCCTTGGGGTGAGAATGCGTTGACTATATAGAAGCTGCACAGTCTCATTCACACAAACATTAAACACCATCATGGTAACATGTTGAAATTTTAAAAATGAAATAAGAATTAATTTAACAACGTTAAATGTAACATAAAACCCTAATGAACATAACTGTTAAGAAAAAAACTAAGAAAATTATGAATAAACAGTTAAAATCCATTAAATGTGAAGTGTCACGCAGGGAATTGTGGGAAAGTCAATTTACATTTTTTTACCGTAAATTATACAATGACTTCTTCTTTTTCACTTCCAAAAACTGTAAATTTAACAGTATTTTACAGTAAAACTACATTAAATGTACCATTATATATATGAAGAGTTCAGATGCAAAAGCCTCTAAATGCCATTTGAAATTTCCTTCTTTAATGATGATTTTTATCAAACTTGTATATTTATGTTCAGTAATTTCACTTAAATAACAATTAATTATCATTGCCATTTAAGTGAAATTACTGAACTTAAATATACAAGTTTGATAAAAATCATCATTAAAAAAGAAAATTTCAAATGGCATTTAGAGGCTTTTGCATCTGAACTCTTCATATATCGCAGTTATTTATCGTATATAGTAAGGAAACTTTCTGTTAACCAATTAACAGTTTTTCACTGTAGCATTTTTACAGTCTTTTACTGTTAAAATCACGATCATTTTTTACAGTGTAGCTTTGTGTTTGAGCAGGTATACGGTTTTGAATGGCCGATTAATCATTAATGTCAAATCTGTCAAATGCACAGTAATAATACAGCCTGAAGGCAATCTATTAAATGTCTTACAAGCTGTGTGTGTGTGTGTGTGTGTGTGTGTTAAACAAGTTTTAGTAATCTCATTCCTCAGCAAACACACACCTTTCCTGTGTCTCGTTCAGTTATGCCACCTGCTGTCTGGAGGAGTCTATAATTGAGCCCTGTGCATTTCCTGTATTTAAATCAGCAGGTGCTCCTGCTGCTCATAATGTCTGTCAGTATTACCCATACTGCACCAGAGCAGCGATCTGATGGCAAACAGAAACATTTGTCATCTGTCAAACATTCATGCGAGTGTTTGTGGCAGGCGATCTGTGATACTGCAGACATTTAAAAAGTGTGGCTAGTATGTCTAAATGAAAATGTGGCTCAGCCTTTACAGGCCTTTACAGCAACTGCTACTGATACTGACATCTGCTGTCGCAAGAGGCCAAGGAAATGTATTTATATATATATATATATATTTAAAAAATCAGTCTGTCTGTCCATCTACAGTATAATAAAGCAGGTTCGAGAAGTAATAATGGTAAATGCACTGCATTTATATAGCGCTTTCACAGACACAATGATGACAATAATGACATTGAATTCCTATTCCAAATGCATGATGTTTTTTTTAAACCTTCTATTCATCATAGAAAATCAAATATTCTGTTTTTTGCATAGAAATCCTCATAGAACAATATTTTGAAATCTCTTTGTGGAAAATGAATTGGAATAATACTTTACCAAGGCCATTGACAAAAGGGGGTGAATAATACAAAGCTCACTACATCACAGGACAGGCATAAATAATGTTTATATATGTGAAGACATGACCAGAGCAAAGGCAGGAGACACTGCTTGCAGTCAGTGAAATCTTTATTGACTACCCAATAAATTATAGCAAATCAACAATAACACACAAAAACACTGAAGGTGACCCTCCTCACTGAGATCAATGCATTCCTTTATACTGAAAGGGTCAACCATTTGACAGTAATAGGGAATTTAAATAATGTTCACATACATAATAAATAACACTGAAATTAAAATATTCAAAATACATTAACCTTAATTATACAAGGGAAAATAATAAACAAATAAATTTCTACGTACAATAAACAAACACAATAAAACATGAAACAAACCCCCCCTGCTTCCATTGAGAAATGGACTATGCCTACACTACCCAGAATTCTTTGGGATGGCATAAAATGAGGAACAGGAAAGGCCGCGAGTCCTTTGGAAACCATGCTGCAGACATGAACCCAGAAGGTTAGTTTTGCAAATGAGTATAAAACTAATCATTTATATAAATTCCAAATAAAGCAATAAATCTCTTGGTGTTTTTAGCAGTCTAATGTGCACCTCAGACTATAAAAGTTAGGCTACCAAATAAACATTTCTAGAAATAAACCAAACAAAGACAGGGCATACACTTCCATCAGGGGTAACTTAGGACTTTGTCACAATATACATAATGTATATATTCAACAAGTCATTCCAACACACTTGATGTTTATGGTCTCTTTAATGTTCTCAAAGCATCACTTTATAATATAACAGATAATATCTGCTTTAATAGTCCTCCACATTCATCTTAATTTCACATGGCTACAATTTAGCCTCTTTCTTGTTATTTCTCATTATAACTGCACTATCCCACAATGTCTTTCTCATTAGTTGCATTTCGACAGCCGACTGATCGTCCCAAGAGTCTGAGCTGATGGAGCTCATCTTAACGAACACGTGTTGGACTGTTCCACTTCTGCGGCATTTATTATTCTTTTATATTTTTTAATGCTTCACGAGTAGGAGGGCTGGATGAATCAAATCCGCGCATCGATTGTAATTTGGTTAACTAAGCCGGAGTCAGAATGATCAATTTTACCTGTGTTTGTGTGTGTGTGTGTGTGTAATGCCTGCAAGCAGCACCCAGTTTCCTGAAGAGCAGGAAGGGAGAGCGACCTGATGCTGTTCATTAATAATTCACTTCAGGCATCCTCTGACTCCTGCATGGCTCTGTTCAGATTACAGCTCGCAGCCAGGACTCAAGGTTAGTGCTAATGATAGGACGACGGCCAACAATAGCCCGGATTGGCCTTCCCACAGGTTGTGGGTGGAAGAGAGGCTTGCGCTTGCTGTTTTATTCTCACAAAAATGACCACATTGCCCAGTTTTAGCATCATGTGCATGTCGGTGCAACTCAACTGATTGTTAAATGAAAGCAAAGTTCTAAAGCTCTGTTTACACCTGGTATTATGGGGTGTTCATGTGCCATGGAAAATACGATATTTTCCACTTGTGAACTTGTGTTGCGTTCAAGTGCTTTTGCTGTTGTGGGGTAAAAAGATGGAGATCCAGACCTTTTAGGCCTATTTAGCTAAAACTATTTTAGATTGCTTAAGTCATCTGCTACAGCAAGACAATTATTTATCAAAACTAAATAAAATTCTGTATATTTATATTTTCTAGATCGTGAATAGTACATATTTTTGTACTAAGTTCCGAGAGTCTCCCGCAGATTGATAGCGGCTCTCTGATGCCCGTAAATTAGTTCAAATCTCCGGGAATCTACACTGTAAAAATTAATCTAATCAATAAAATTGTGGCAACAGAAAGAGGCTACATACGTTTTCCTGAAATTTAAACTCGCGACTGACACCTGTGGCCAAAAAACAGAACTGCTCTTCCTTTCTGCTCGCTCGTACGTGCACACTTCACACAAGTCATCTGCTGCAAGGAGGTCAACATTATGTTTACAGAGGTAAGAACAGTTAAATACATATATTGTTTGAGATAAGTGTTCTGTTTGCGAGTAGCAGTGGTGGGCTGGCAGAGTGATCTGAGGGTTTTCACCGACGTCACGTTCTGGGCGGTAACCCGGATGAGCGGCCATTATGGGGGCACTCGGATGTAAACAACAGCATCGACTGCACTGTTAATGTACAACTGAACACATTGTTACACTAAACAAATCCTTGGTAGATGCGAACTCGTATAGAGAAGGACCTTATTCATTTGCATAAAGATGGGCATCGGCCAGCTTTTTTGACGCGCTGCATTTTTTTCAAATGTAGCGCCGAATGGATGCTTTGCGGAAAATACGTAACATGAACGCGCTTGACGTCACATCCGCAGACAGCGCGGGTGGACATTGTGGACAAGGTGTCAGTATGCTCATCAGGAGATGTTTGAGTCATAAATGGTAAAATAAAAAGGCTATTGTTATGTTTATTTTGGGGAAAAAAGCTGCATAGCCTCTAACAAATTGAATTGAGTAATGATCAATCAAATTAATTCCTTAAAGGTTAACCATTTAAAATGAGTAAAGTTTACACCCAAAATTTAACAAAATATATGAATAACAGACAGACGTCAAAGATTAATTAAGAAAATTTATTAAACATATTTTATTGCCAACATTGAAGACATTGACAGACTTTTTCAAGAAATGCACTTATGAACTTAGAAATGTATTAACTTTCTTTCTTTAGGAGATTGCCATGAATCCACATGACGTCAGATTCTCCAGAAAGTTTTGCAGATCCAAATGCCTAATTTTCTCTGAGCCTCTTTGGAGCATCTCTTTTTATTAAACATGTTTTGGCTAATTTGATTAAGCTCTCAGATGCCAATAGTTTATTGCAGCTCTCTCATTTTGTCATGTTTTATTCATTTCTGCAGATTTTCCCACTGGTATCTCCTCCATCCTGACAGGATTCTTCCCAGAACCGGAGGTTTGCGTTTGGAATGAATGAACTAAAAGCCGGTCTCTTTGAATCCATCTTCTGCTTTTGTCGAAAGTTGACTAAAGTTTTGTCGCTCGAGTTGTCAGTGAATGGCGAATACACAAACCTGCCAGGCGAGCGTGAACGCGCATGACGTAACGCCCAGTCTCAAACTCCGTCCCGAATCCCTCTTATTTATTTTACTGTACAGGATTATAGAGGCAATCGCAGTGATCAGAGAAGGGCTCATTCAGCCCATCAGGCAATCGTTTAAGCATGTATGTTTTAACATGAAATCTTGCGCAATGCACTAGAGCCAGACAGATATATCGGCAGACCGATATTATCGGCCGATATTAGGCATTTTCCAAACTATCGGTATCGGCAGTTATAATGGCCGATAAAGGAATATTTCAAAAATAATATAAAAACTGGACGAAACACGCTTGAACCATGTCATGAGTGTTGGAGTTGTATAGTTTGTCCACCAGAGGGCACTCTACACCGTCCCTGTTGGCAACACTCGTTGAGTTGGTCATTGCTTGAATAACAATTAAAAGAACATCCCCATCAGTTCTCTTAACACAAATAAGCATGACAAAATTTGTGACTAATCACCTCCAGTTTAAAAAAATAAATAAATAAAATATCGGCCGATATATCGGGTTTTAAAACCCAAAAATATTTGTATCGGTATCGGCCTTCAAAATCCTTTATCGGTCGGGCTCTACAATGCACCTTTCAGGTAAAGTATGATGTTAAGGCCCGTTCACACCAGGAACGATAACTACACAAGCGTCCACATCACCATGCAACGTCTGAGCCTGTAGAAAGATTTTCTTTTTATTAAACATTTAAGATAGTTTAGTGCAGTGCTGGGAAACACATTTTACAAAAACTCAGGCTTGTTAAAGTGCAATGGTAAATGAATGCAAAGGTCTAAGAGCTCAAATATCGAATATGAGCTGCTCAATTGATGCAGAAAAGAAGAAATCAAAAGCAGTTCCTATCAAATAAGTTACCCTGATGACTTTTTCACCGCATTAGCATTTTTTCAGCAGAGGGTTCTGGAGCTGGAGAGCGAGGAGAGGGCCGTCATGTGTCCGGGTCGTCCCACTGAGGGTGTGGAGGTTTTGGCAGTTCTAGAGCCGCGGTGCCAAAGCCCGAGGCCACCTTCCATCTCACACAACATGACTTTCATGCTCAACTTGAGCTTCACACGTATTGTAACCCAAACAGTCGAAGAAAGGACGGAGAGGAGTGCAGAAAGAGACGGAGAGAGGCCTGACCTACAGCTACACTTGGCAAGAGCAGCCGTGTGTTGAGTATGGAGAAGGATATAGCACATCTGTCAGCCCGCAGTTAAAGATCTCGTCGTAAGCCCCTCTCTCAACGGCTCTGTGTTAATGCATCTAGAATTTATCTCACCAGATCAAAACCTCGCTGCCTATGGCTCTACTTATACTATAGGCTCTCGGGCAACACGGCTTGAGTTTCCCCGGCTTAACGGGTAACCTTGACTTGGCCCAGTTTCAGGCGAGTCTGAGGGGAAGCGTTGAGGAATTCTGCCTCTTTGGGCTGAATTACTAATGTGGATAATACAGTGTTAGTGCGACTTCCATGTTCACTGTATTTGAGGATCAAGTTTAAACAATCTGGCAGTGTGTATAATCCCAAAGAAAACTCATAATAATGCAGGAGCGTTAATTCAAAAATAATATCTATCTATCTATCTATCTATCTATCCATCCATCCATCCATCCATCCATCCATCCATCCATCCATCCATCCATCCATCCATCCATCCATCCATCCATCCATCCATCCATCCATCCATCCATCCATCCATCCATCCATCCATCCATCCATCCATCCATCCATCCATCCATCCATCCATCCATCCATCCATCCATCCATCCATCCATCCATCCATCCATCCATCCATCCATCCATCCATCCATCCATCCATCCATCCATCCATCCATCCATCCATCCATCCATCCATCCATCCATCCATCCATCCATCCATCCATCCATCCATCCATCCATCCATCCATCCATCCATCCATCCATCCATCCATCCATCCATAGATCCATACATAGATCCATAGATCCATACATACATACATACATACATACATACATACATACATACATACATACATACATACATACATACATACATACATACATACATACATACATACATACTGTCTGATGATTAAATTGCACTAATTGCATTAATGTACTTACAGTTTAAGGCAAGCAAGCAACATCATGGATAAACACTACACTGTAAAAAATGTTGTTGGTTTAAAAAAATGAAATGAAAATTTTTTTTTTTTAAAAATGAAGTAACCTGGTTGCCTTAAAGGGGACATATCATGCAAAATCCAATTTTTTAGCCCTTAAATGCATTTTGTTGTATATTTGGAGTGTTTATAAGTACAGAAAAGATAAAATTATTCTCTTCAGGTGCTTCGTTTATATCTTTATATTCTGTTTTGGTCATATTTTTCAACCTGTTCAGATTTTTCTGTTTTCTATGACGTTTTTTGAGCAAGTGCGTCACCGTATTTGTAGCTGAACTGACAAATGAGGACATCGACTACCGGTCCAACACTTCGAGCAATCCGCCATTATTATTTCTCGCTCCGATTTTGTAGTCCGAGCTCAATGATGCAGAAGTTACGAGAGGGCAAGTCAAAATGTTCGGTTGTTGGATGTAGTGACCTGAAGCAAGAGAAATAGTCGACTTTCACTAATAACACAACATAGTTAACTTAAATACCACTGCATCCATATGAAGACGTCGTTCTGCAGGTTCGTCGTCGTCTTTTTCAACTCGCTCGCTCTGGCTCGAATATGTAAGGCTTGATGGACAAGTCTTCCGTTGTTGACATTTTATTAACGTGTGAATAAAAATGTTCTTTGAAGCTATAGTAATCGTATATCTCTTATCAAACTACAATAATGGCCGAACGCGGGGAGTTGAACCGACCGTGAACTCATCGACCTGGAGAGCGGGCGGGGTGTGACGCATCTCCTTTTTATTTAAAGGGGCCGCTTTGAAACGGGTCGCTCAAAGACGCACATCAGAAAAGGGGCTTGTGGAGCTATAATAATGAGGAATTCAGACCCAAGCATTGCAGTTATGCTTTATATAGACCACAAATGTATGATTTATAAGTAAAAATGAATGATTTAAAAGCATGATATGTACCCTTTAATGTTAAGTTCATTGAAATGGAAAAATTGAGTTACTACAATGAAGGAGATTGATTTAATCAGAAATTCTCTGAACCACATTAATTATTTAAGTTCATTTGACAAAAGAAAAAATGTTGAGATTACAAATCATGAACATATATATATATATATATATATATATATATTTTTCTGCTTTCAGTTGCCAATAGTTTAGTGAAGGTCTCTTAGTTTCTCATGTTTTAATCTATTCTGCAGATTTTAGCCCTGAAATCACCTCCATATCCTGACTGGATGTGACAGAATGGCATGTTCTTCAGAGATTTCATGAACGTACTTGTAAGTACTTTAAAATCTTTCATGCTATATTTGCATTAATGCATTTACTTTAAAAGCATAATGTATCTGTGCTTTGTAAACATGCTGTGGACATACGTCTCATCTTTATTTTCCAGCATCTCACACACGTCATTGTTTCAAGCATTAAGTTGCACGCCAGCGCTGTTTTATACACATTCTGGTTGATTTGATATTAGCATCCGAGCTGATTGACAGAATGCCACTGATGCATTACTACAAAATTATGCTTGATTAGATTCTTTATTAGTGAGTTGTTTATTGGTCTTTTCTCTCATCGCCAACTGACCTCTAAATATGGCACATTTTTCACTGTGTATTTCCTATTGTCTGACTATTGTCTGAACTGTTTCTGAAGGTCTTTCTGGCATATTGTAGCATTTCACAAAGTTACTTATGGAATATCTGCTACTCAAATACATCCAGAGCCTTGAGATTTGTGAGATCTCAAATTCTTTGTCCAGCATTTTCCACACGTGTAGAATCGAGTATTGCAGTAAACGCCGCCAACATATGAACCATGCTGTACGTTTCTGTTAACAGACACAGCGATCCTGTGTATATCGTGCATTTAAATGACCCCGAGCGGCGGCTTCTGACTGTAAGGTCATCATGTTAGCCGAGGATGAAAGGAAAGCCATGTAAATCCCTTTAAAAATTGATGTCAGATTTATGGACTTTTCTTTCATGTATTAATAAGCCTGTGAAGATATGAACATCAGATATTAAACTCATTATGAATGTCTGCTTGTGCTAATGTGGTCTAGACCTCTGCTTTTCATCTTTCTAAGAGCCTAACAGAAACACTGATTATATATATAATATTTATATAGATTGAACTAAATTATAAACGCAACACTTTTGTTTTTGCCCCTATTTTTCTCAACGATCTAAGACTTTTTGTACACAAAAGGCCTATTTCTCTCAAATACTGTTCACAAAACTGTATAAATCTGTGTTAGTGAGCACTTCTCCTTTGCCAAGATAATCCATCCAATCACAGGTGTCATCGTAACCGACTTGAGTGGGCAAATGCTTGAGCATGTTTGGGATGCTTCTGCTTCAAGGTTTGGTGTGTTCAGAGATGATTAGATATTTGTGTTAATGAGCAGTTGAACCGGTGACCTTATAAAGTGTCTGGCTATATATAACATGTTATTTGCAGTGCTGTTATTTTCATGTTACATGTCCAAAGCATTACAATATTACCATGGTATTGTTCGCCCAGTCAGCCGTACTGTTGATTGTACTATTGCAGGTGAATTTCTTTCAGTTTAATCTCCTATACAGGTCCCAGAATCCTCCGTCTCTCTTGGGTCTGAAGACATTAAAAACCGATCTATGTATAACACCACTGTAACATGCAGACATGAAACGGTAACACAAGAGCATGATGGGAATTGCTACAAAGACTCTACATGTTTCATTCAAATCAACACAACCGCGCCGTTCCTCTCGAGACGGATGAACATCACGCACACGCGGCAGATTGGGATGCATTTTTATACAAATATCTCACAGCAGAGGAGATGTGAGCGGAGCCGGGAGCGATTATCTGACATCAGCCTTCATGAATCTCTTTATTATCTCAATAGTTTCTCCTGCACAGCAATGAGATTAAATTCAAAACAAACTGAGACTTTTCTTTAAGTCTCCTACTTTCTCTCTTAAGAAAAAGATCTCCGTAATCTTACGTGCGTTTCACAAGAAATCTCAAAACGGTCTCAAACTGTGCTCAGATTTGCCAAGATGCCAATTAGATCTCTCTAAAATTCAAACATTTCTCATTTAAAGGTGCATTGTGTAATATTTAGATTATATATTAATTGTATATATATTATATTAATTATAAATTATATATATTATAATTAATATATATTATATATATTGATTATAATATATATTATATATAATATATTATATTAATTATAAATTATGTATATTATAATTAATATATACATATATATATATATATATATATATTATATATATTAATTATAATATATATTATATATAATATATATATTATATTAATTATTAATTATTAGTTATATTAATTATATTGTATATTAATCTAATATTTAGATTAAAATAAATATTAACATTTATTTAATATTTAATATTCTGTTGACAGAAATGCAATATCATATACATAACTGTTTTCAGTGGTGTATAACAACCTTACATAATGAACTGTTATGTTTTTATGATCATTTTTATCTACACCCAATGTAATCCCTTTACACTGAAATGCGCCGACATGTCTGCGAACACAAGAGCAAATTGTCTAAGCGTCTGCAACAGTTGTTTAATGCATGTGTATATATATATATATATATATATATATTACCATAGTTTGAAAAGATTTATTATTAAGTTACATATACATATAAAAACACAAAACAGCACATTCTCACCTGTGAAAGGTTGTCCCATTTCTTCGGGAATTTAGATCTATAGGTGGTTTCACGACCAGAAGCTGTGTAGTGTTGTTGCATCATTGTGAGTAACGACGCGCTGACTGTTCCAAGATGGTGGAAGTGGGCAAATGTTGAATCTACATATGATTGAAACCATCAGTACAGCGCAAGTCTGTCGTTCAGTCCTCATGTTTTCATGCTTTTGTTTTTGCATCTCCTCCGCAGGTCATGGCCGGGGTTGGCGGGTGTGAATGTTCAGATGCCTCCGTCTTCATTTCCATTTCCACACTTGTCCTCTTTCATCATGGAGCCAGTAGCCATTTACCTCCAAACATCACTTGAGTTTCCCCAGAGGAGCTCCGTCACAGGACCACAGAGCCTGGCTTTGATCATCACAAAGACCCCAGAGTCTCTCAGGGGGACAGGTCTATTTCTCTCTTTCTTCAAATCTCTTGTTTTCCCCTGAGAAACGCTTTTCTCGAAGGACGAAAAGGGCCGTGGTGGTGAACAGTGAGGCAGAGGCGGTTTCTCCCAAGTAACAAACCAGACCGGTTTACTCGTCTCTTCATCAGATTGGGTAAATTGAGAACATTTGTATGTCACATTATGTCCTTTTTCAATATCATACACATTTATTATTCACACTAGTTTTTTGCACCCAAAACAATGGTATTTAAATAATAATTTCCCTCCATTTTCTGACCGTTTGATGTCATTGACTTGCAAATGGAGAAAAGGGATATTCCACTTTTTTTTTTTGGAAATAGGCTCATTTTACAACTCCCACAGAGTTAATCAGTTGAGTTTTACTGTTTTCGAATCCATTCAGCCGATTTTCTCATATTTAGAAGTATATCACTTACCAAACAGTTTCTGGTCTCATTGACTTCTATAGTAGGAAAAGAAATATACTGTACTATGGAAGTCAATGAGACCAGAAACTCTCTGGTTACTGATATTCTTCTAAATATCAGAAAATCGTCTGAATGGATTCGAAAACGGGAAAACCCAACTGATTAACTCTGTGGGTGTGGTAAAATAAGCCTATTTCCAAAAAAAGTGGAGTATACCTTTAATGTATTCATGATGTCAGAAGGTTGGACGTTCGGAAAATATTAAATATTGTAAAATGTAATTTATTCCTGTGAATAATTATCAGCATCATTACTCCAGTCTTCAGTGTCACATGATCCTTCGAAATCACTATTTCTGATTATTATTATCGTGCTTCATATTTCACATGACATGTTTTCTTTTTCAGGATTCTTTGATTAATAGAAAGTTCAAAAGAGCCACATTTATTTGAAATAGAATAACATTTTAAATGTCCCTTTTGATCAATTTAATGCATCTTTGATTAAAAGTATGAATCTTTCTGACTTTTTATGTTGGCAAACAATGAGAAATTCCCCCTTTATTTCATTAGTCCGTGGAGAGACGTCAGCTGTCGATGCTCTCAAGGCCTTCCGATGGTAATCAACATTAATTTCACACTGAATGAGCATGGAATTGTTACCAAACTACAAATCCAATTTGTCCAATATAATCAGTCCATGTAGCGTCCTAATTGCCATGCGTTTAGTGTTTCCTCTAATCAGTAATTGACAATAGAATATCGTCTCACTGTTTCAGTTGTGATCTGGCGACTGTGTTAAACTTGTTACTGAGTGTGAATCAAAACATCTTTGAGTCTGTGATGCTGACAGATATTATGATGGGCTTGATGACAGATTTTTAGTGTTTGGACTACGCACATTTAATTTGATGCTTGCGATTCTGATATATTGTATAATTGTAATTGAATACATTTTGCACTACTGATGTCATCAGCGTGAATAATAAATGTGTTATGTCAGTTACATTCTTACCATGCCACGCAGTATACACTCTAAAAAATGCTGGGTTGTTTTAACCCAATTTTGGGTAAAATTTGGACAAACCCAGCACATTGGATTAAAAATGTAATTTAAAAATGCAACCCAATGGCTGGGTTTGTCCATATTTTACCCAAAATTGGGTTAAAACAACCCAGCATTTTTTAGAATGTGAAACGAGTTGTATGATAAGTTGTATTACACAGGAAAATGTCGTAAATGTATTAATATTGATCCAAGATGTAGGTGTCTTTGTTTCCGCTGCATTTTCAATTTTGATATTTTTATATCAAAAAATTGATATTTTTATATAATTTTTATATGTCAAACCGTTCTTGTCTGTCAGTCATATAATGCAGGTCTATGGTCACCACCTCAAAGAGCATGCGCAGAGAAGTCCAGATTAAACATGATTTAATGACTCGTAAATGTAAGTACACATTGATGGCCTAAGACCCGAAACGAGCGGTATGTGCGAGAAAACGAACAGTATTTATATCGTTTTTACCTCTTCTAATCACATCCACAGACCGACGCGCCCTCGCCTTCAGATCATTTGGACGTGACTGTGATTACAAGAGGTAAAACTATATAAATACAGTTTGTTTTCTCACACAAACTGCTCGTTTCGTGTCTTAGGCCATCAATGTGTACTTACATTTACGAGTCATTAAATCATGTTTATTTGGACTTCTCTGTGCATGCTCTTTGAGGTGGTGACCATAGACCTGCATTATATGACTGACAGACAAGAACGGTTTGACCTAAAAATATCAAAATTGAAAATACTGCGGAAACAAAGACACCTACATCTCGGATGCCCTTGAGGTAAGATAAAACATACCAAAAAATTAATTTAAAAGTGAACTATCCCTTTAAATAAACATGCCAAATTTGCAAGTCAGCCTAGAAGTATTGACTCGAGATAGGAGAACCTCAGAAAGGGCTGATTTGAGCAGAAAACCAGAAGTGGGATCTTTAGCTTCCAGTGTTTCTCTCTGATGAAATCAGACATGAAGTCTATGCAGACAGGATGGATGTCACTGCTAAACTTTGCAATATATAATAATAGCCAGTGAAGAAAAGCGTGAAGGCAGATCTCGGGCCGATGTGTGTGTCTTCTGAGATCATTATGTCCCATTACGTCTCTCAGGGCCGCTCACCGCCGCAGCGTTCGCCTTCAGCTGTATTTCAAGGTGGAAAAAAGGAAAGCTCTCCTTTATGAGAATAATTTATCACTATTAGAACAGTGCCTCTCCAGAAAACAGGCTCAAACGCTTTTCCAAAAGAATTATGTATCAGAAATTAAGAATGCAGTGGTTTGCCAGAGCGCTCCGGCCCGTGGGGAACCATTTACGGCCCTCGAAAGAACCCGCGCTGCCAGCACGGCGTAATAAAACATTTGTGCTTCTAAGCCGCTCAGAATGGCTCTCGTTTTCCTTCCTGTCAGCGAGAAACACGAAATAAACACGGCCGTGTGTGCGTCGCCCGTAAATGCTTTCATAATTCATATCGGTGCAACTGGAAGTTGTTTTGGAGATCTTCAGCTTTGCGTGGATAATATATCGCTGGTCTGCAGGTAGATTTGTTTAGTCAATAGCTTGATGTTGGAATTACTGGATCATAAATATATATCTTTTTTTTTTTTTTGGAGTGCTCTTACATCATAGTTTTACATTTCCTTTCATCCAAAAAACAATCTTAATTTACTCACCCTCAAGTTTTTTCAAACCTGCATTTGGTGTTTAGTTACTCAGTTTTGGTCCCCATTGACTTCCTTTGTTAATCGGAACCAAATCTGTTTGGTTACCAACATTCTTAAAAAAAAATGATTGTATGTTCCACCGAACAAAAAGTCACACACGTTTGAAAGGACAATTATAATTTATTTTATTTAATTTGAATTGATACAGTGAAGAAGAAAAATTATATATATTGTAATTTTGTCTTGTTTTCCAGTACAAATATCTCTTCCTTGAATCAAGATACCAGTACATTAACTTGAAGCAAACTTACCAAAGATATTAAATCTTGTGTTTTGAACACTTCATGTTCAACAATTTTATTGAGAACTGAACTGAGCTGGATTATGACATCACTGTTTTCTCTTCTTATATATGAACTAAATTAATAACTTTTTAACTTTTACAAGAGCCTTTTACCGGAGCCTTGCCTCCTGCCTCATTTAATATACATAAAGGATATCTAGATAAGCAACTATGAGCAAGAGTGATGTTTTCCCGAATGATATTTGAAAACATCATGTTTTTATACAAAAGTTAGGGTATGGGATTTGCAAAACAGCCGGCTGATTTAGAAAATACACAACTCAAAAGGTCCTACCTTCTTTCCTCCAACGCTAGCCCTGACTCCACCCATTCGAAGAACATGGACGTGCAATCATGCATCTGAAAAACTCAGTTTTCTCTCTCTCTCTCTCTCTCGGGGCGACTTGCACTTACTGTGACTGGGTCACAAGCTTTGAGTATGGAAGGGGACACACACACACACAAGGGGGAGGGGGGTATGATACGACCGTTTGATTGGTGCATTTTCTGTCCAATGATTCAAGGTGGTCTTTGAAATGATTGGCTGGAGTTTTTCGAGTCCTGCCCATTCCACAGATGATTAAATTGCTTAGAGTAGTTTACTTAAAAAAAAAAAAAAAATTGCTGATAATTTACTCACCCCCATGTCATCCAAGATGTCCATGTCTTTCTTTCTTCAGTCGAAAAGAAATTAAGGTTTTTGATGAAAACATTCCAGGATTTTCTCCATATAATGGACTTCAATGGGAACCAAACGGTTCAAGGTCCAAATGAAAGTTTCAGTGCAAAGTTTCAGTGCTTTTAGACTGTTTTTGCTCTATTTTGCCAATACAAATCATTTGAACGAATCAGCCGTTTTGAACGAATCATTTGACTGAATAATTCTGTTGTACCTGTTTTGTGGTCCAGCAGGTGAATCTGATCACCAAGTAAAATCCCAGCACACTCTCCTCAACAACACGTGATTAGAGGAATCATTCAAACGCTGCAGGGCGATCCAGTTAACAGTTAAGTATGAGCTTGGCTTAGCAAACACTACTAATTATTGCATTGGGTTGGAAGTGTTTAGTGGCGCTGAAGTGGCCACATACCCAAACACAAATCCTCAAAGCCTGTTGGGATTTCTGTGCAGAAAGGAAGCCTCGAAGTCACGCTTCTGTTTACAAACAGACATGTCTCTGAAAAGCGAAAGGATACACCTGGACGTCTTCGAAGGACACCCTTCCAGCTGAATGGACGCAGAAATCCTCTCCATTGTATTTTCTGCTACATTTCTGATGCTAAATTCATGAGGGAAAGGAGTTAGAAAGAAAGAAAGAAAGTCTGGCCTCAATAAACATGCAATTCGTCGTCCATTCAGGCGGCGAGGAGCGTATTGTTTGTTTGCTATGGCCTGGTTTCCAGAGACCCCAAGAGTGGCCCAGTGAAGAGGGTTCAGAGAACAATGGTGCTCCTCATTGAACGGGGCGAGGACTGAACACCCTTTCTGGAAGTATGGCCCGGCCCGGCCGCTCTCGGCTCACGGATGAGTGACAGCTGAATCGTTGGGTGAGTTTTTCCCAAGCACAGGCTCATAGAGCTTCACTGCACAGGCCGAGTGTGTGTGTGTGTGTGTGTGTGTGTGTGTATGAGTGAGCAAAACTAGGATGAAAACGTGTGTGTGTGTGTTCAGGCTGCAGCTGCGGATCTGGGAGGTCCTGTGCCATTGTCAGCCACACACAATGGTAAGAGGAGCAAGAGATGTTTCTTTACAAAGCAACTGCACTCGCTGCCACAGAGCGCCAGGAGAAAAGAATAAAGATGTCATTGATGTACAAAGAGGCTGCATGTGATGACTCATGTGAATCTGAGACGCTCACCGACTCGCAGAGAGGTGCGTCTGCCAAACACTAATCCATAAAGAACATTCTTGGCCTTTTTCTTTCTTCCATTAAAAGAAGATATTTTGAAAGCAAAGCCTGAATTTTACCATGCCGATTTCTGTTTAAATCACAATTTATGTAAAAAAAATATTTTCAAGATTTGTTATCACAACATTTTTTCTTTTGTCAAATCAACTTAAATAATTTATTTAGTTGAGATAACTTATTATTTTGAGTTTCGGATGATTAAATTAATCTCCTTCATTGTATTAACTCACCTTTTCCAGTTCAATCAACTTAAAAATTTAAGGCAACCAGGTTAAACCAACAATATTTTTTTTTACAGTGTATATATACACATTTATTTATTAGAGTTTGCTTAGATTTAAACTTTTATAAACCTATGTTAGTTATTTTATTTAAATATGCTCGTTCAAAAGTTATGGGTTTTAATGTTTTGAATGTCTCTTATGCTCACAAATGCATTTCTTTTGATTAAAAATACAGGAATATTGTGAAATATTCGAATTTAGAATATTTTATAAAATGAAATTAATTCCTGTGATAAAGGATCATTAATCCAGTCTTCAGTGTCACATGATCCTTCAGAAATCATTCTAATGACTAAATATTTTGTTAAAATACTTTCTCATATTGCAATTTAATATGCAAAGTCAATCCGTTTTTGGGGCAGGACCTGTTATTCGAGTGTTTGAAAAACATCATTATTTTAGCAATTATGCGATGCAGAAATTACACACTTCAGTAAGTGATAAAAGACTAAAGTAATAATTTGTAACAACTCATGCAAAGAAGAAAACAGTCATCATTTGCTCACCATTGTTGTGTTTCTAACTTCTATGGAAACACAAAGTTTAGCAGACTGATTCATGGTTTTTTCTATACAATAAAAGCATCGCTAGCTGTCAAGCTCCAAAGTATCCTATACAACTCCTGTGCTATATTCCAGTTCTTCTGAAGTCATACAATAGTTATGAGTAAAAAAAAAACAAAAAACAGCAGACTGCCGTTATTCACTCAAACTCTTGCTCTTTGTTGCATCTCATATGTCATTCACCCTTCTGGATGTTCTTATTGGGACGTCACAAGACGCATGAAAGACACCGTTCGACATCAAACCTGGCTTTCTGGTGTGAATGAACTGTGACAAGATGATGCTTCATTAGGTCACCTGTTCAACTGCTCATTAACATATCTAATCAGCCAATCGTATGCAACTCCTGTCAGCTGAGAACAGAAAACTGAGGCTTTACAATGCACACAGACTCACTAGAAGATTGAAAACCGTTGAGAATGGCGTAAACAACATGAAAGCATGGATCATCCCATCTTGTATCAGAAGTTCAGGCTGCAGCTGTAATGGTGTTTTTCTTAGTACCAATCGAGCATCGCTTTAACGTCAGTCTACCTGAGTATTGCTGCTGACTAGTAACGAAGTAGAACTACTTAAGTACTAAAATGCTGTATCTGTCCTCTACTAGAGTATTGTTTTTTTCTCATACTTCTACTTTTACTTCAGTAGATATTTTCGATGAATTTAATACTTTTACTTCGATTTTTTTTTTTAATGTTCTGCTAGTTACTCGTTACAATTATAAAAATTTACGAATCATTCGTTGCAAGTTGGCTTTCATGCTGCCTAAATCACACACCAGTTTTATAGGGTAATGGTATTGATTGACACACACATTGACAACTAATGCAGGGGTTGTCCTGCAATGGCCGCCAAAGCAAATTTGTATCCCGCCAAAGCGCCTTATTTGATTGCTAGTTCAAACTTTTGACTGCTTTCTTTAATAATAACATGACCCAATACTTGTACTTTTAGTACTTAAGTAGTGATAGTAGCCCGAGCGATAAAGGATTTTGAAGGCCGATACCGATACAAATATTTGTTGGTTTTAAGATCCGATATATCGGCCGATATTTTTATTTTTTATGTTTTTTTTTCAGAAACGCGCAGCAAAATGTTAACAGATTTCCCTAACATTAGTTATTTGTAGTTATTTATGAGTTTTAACTAAAATAATATAATGCATTTTAATAAGAAACTTGTTTCTTTTATTGTCACAACAGAACAGACTGATGATAGTGGCATTAGCTAGCTTTGTGGTTAGCTAGTCTATGATGAGCCATAATTTAGCAATGGATAACGTTATACTGCAAATTGGAAAACATACATTTTCAATATAACAGGCCAAGAAGAGATTTAATTGTTATTCAAGCAATGTATGTGTCGTGACCAACTCAACGAGTGTTGCCAACAGGAACGGTGTAGAGTGCCCTCTGGTGGACAAACTATACAACTCCAACACTCATGACATGGTTCAAGCGTGTTTCGTCCGTTTTTATTTTATTTTTGAAATATTAATTTATCGGTCATTATAACTGCCGATACCGATAGTTTGGAAAATGCCTAATATCGGCCGATAATATCGGCATGCCGATATATCGGTCAGGCTCTAGTAGTGATTTTTTAAATAAACTACTTGCCATACTCAAGTACAAAAAATGTTGAATACTTTAGTACTTCTACTTAAGTGTGGTGCTTAAAGAGCAGTTCAACTTCTACTCCAGTCACTTTTTTGATAGAGCACTTGTACTTTTACTCAAGTCCGGGTTTCTAGTACTTCATACATCTCTGCTGCTGACCATGTCCATCTCTTTATGCCCACAGTGAACTCATCTTCTGACGGCTTCTTCCAGCAGGATGACACACACACTCGTCTCTTGAACATGACCGTAAGTTCACTAAACTCAGACGGCCACCACCGTCACTCAGTCCAGTAGAGCAGCTTTGGGATGTGCTGGGACATTGTTGTGCAACTGATAAATCTGCAGCGACTGTGACCCCATTTACACCTGGTATTAAAATGAGATCTGTATCCAGATAAGTTATCCGTATAGTAAGTGTTCTGATCTTACCTTTGCGTTTACACCTTGTATTTTTAATCCACATCGAGTGTCCTCCAGAGTGACACCTGTGCGTGAGCACTGAGGTGGCGGGACATCAGCTGTAGTAGGTTGGCAACATTGGCAGGTGTAGGATCGTTAGAGATGCTATTACTGTACAGCCGGTTTCTACTTTTTCTCAGGTCATTTTCAACGTTTTTCTATTAGGAGCAAACAGAAAAGACGACAGGCCCTGTTTGCTGTTGTTTTATGCTACGACAGTGAACCGGTCTCTGTGGATGAGAGAACGGAGTAATGAGTGGTGGGAACGTATAGACGAATCCGACGAGCGTTCTGTGTAGGCTGCCATCTTGTGGCGACGCCATTACTGAGCTGTTACACAGGCATATAGACATATGCACCGGCATGTAAACAAACCTCGGTGATAACGCGAACTCACCCTCGATGACAGCTACAGCCAGGCAGAATGACTTGTTGGTTTGATCTGTGACTGCAGTGGCCTCCAGTCACAGATGAAGGTACAAACGATCTTACAGATTAACGTTATTTATGAAAATTGCTTGGCAAGCTAGCTAGGCTAACGTTTGCTAACGAGGAAACTATAAAAAGATCTGTCCATTTGGCAACAATAAATAAATAAATGAATGAAATCAAATAAACAAATTTATGTTTTTCATTTGTGTCCATTATTTATCTCATTTTCACATTGCAACGGGCATGGGTAAGGTAACGTTACAGCTAGAAAGTATACATAATATCGACCAATTAGTGTTTTTAAACCATGGAAAGAGGTCAATATAAGCGCGGGAGAACAATTATGTCACATAACGTTACATTTAGATCAGGAAAGCCATTTAATGACCATAGCATGTTAATTGAATAGAAAAAATAGCAAGAGAGGAGATTTTGCTGATCACTATATCACATATTTATTATATTTTTTTACTTATGTCATTAAATAATTGTTATTATACGCGAATGTCCGCGTCTTGTACTCGCCCAGGAAATCTGTAAACCGTACGGCACCAGACAGGGGCAGTCGACCCGGGGTATTCACAGTGTTTTCTCTTCAAAATTGAAATTGTTTACCCACTCGACATTATACAAGGGATAACGTTGTAACGTTAGTGACAGTCGTAAATCGCGGGCTGTTTATTCCAGTGGACGCAAGTTGCAACTAAAACAATAGGAGGCAATGGCGCAATGCTACCCAGCAACAGCTCAGTAATGGCGCCCCGCTTACTTCCGGTAGTTTCGCCGGATTCGTCTATTGTCTTGGGGTCTTTTGGCGAGGATGACTGGATGGCAAACTTCAGAATGAACAAGTGTTCTGTCGATTTTTGCTGCCTTGTCGAAAAATGCTACCGTAGCGCGAATTGATCACAGAATGCCAATTAAAGTCGTATGAAATACAATTATAATACAATTTTAAGCTATACTGTAGACTACTGTTTTTATTTTTAAAAGGGTGTGAAAAGTAAAAATTATCATAAAATATTCATCTTTGACTTGTCAAAGTACACCTTTCCTCATAGTAACTGAAACTTTCAGTTATTCTTTTTCAGCTGGCTGACCGTACAAACATTCATATGATAGTAAGCATTTTTAAAGGGAAATTATATTATAACAGGAAAATGTACCTTTTGTAAAAAAAACAAAAAAACTAAAAAAAACTTGTGAGTCTGCACATGCGCATAACCGGTAAGTAGCAAATCTCGATGGGTAGCATGACTCGTCACCGGCAGGTACGAATGCCATCCCATCGTACAGGTTACGTTTACATCTAGTAAAGATCCAAACACAATACAGGCCTCACAGACTCATTCTAGATGTGGTCAGGCAGATCCGATCACAACGTATACACCTTGCATTAACATGCGTTTTTTATTATCTGGATACAGACCACATTTTAATACCAGGTGTTAATGCTTTCATGGCAATACAGGCCAGAATCTCTGAATAATGTTTCCAGCACCTTGTTGAACCTGTGCAATGAAGAATCAAGGCAGTTCTGGAGGTAAAGAGACTCAACCCAGTACATTACAAGCAAGGTATAGACTACTAGCCTAACAGATAAATGTAGAAAATATAAATATCTTGTTATGTTTTTTTTTTAATTTCCGTATTTATCAATGTGTCAGGGTTGCGGGAATTATTTGGACAGCAGAGGTGGAAACTGACATGGGTGATGCAAAAGTAATTGTACAAATGTTGAAATTTCAACAACGAGACTCAAGCACACTGCTCAATTAAAGCTCTTGTCCTGAAACCATAAACCACTCAGAAACATGAAGTGCATTTCTTGCTTTTTTTCATGGTTCTTATTATTATTTGTTCTGCTTTAGCCGTTACCCAGGTGATGTATGCTGTGGTTCTCCATCGGCCGGTCCTGACCTCGATGCAGCTCCATGGATCAGCACCAGCCTAATAGCAAAGGCAGCGGCGCGTGGCCTTTAAAAGCGTGCGTGGAATAAAGTTCAGGTGTCAGTAGTTCAACTGATTTATAATGGCGAGGCGCATCTTGATTAAGTGCTGATGTCACCGGATTCCTCAGCGCTCATTTGCCGTATCAAGTCGTGCAGATCCAACAAACAAGACAAATGGCCGAGTGAGTTGTGGTAACCTTTGTGTTTCCCTTTCAGGCTTCATCCAATCATGTGCCAGCGGAAGTGCAGCGCTCTCCGATTTGTTTTATTTATGGCTTTGCTCCTCGCGTAATGCGCGGGGACTTTGGGCGGGAAGAACATACAAATGAGCGGTGCGTTTTCTGCTCCGCGGACCCGTCAGGCCGACAATAATCAGCCATTTTTTTTTTTTACCGCGTTCTCCTCTAACTATCACCCCGCCATTCCCGTGTAGACAGACAACTCCTCCACGTGTCGGTGTCTGCCGCCGTCAACCTTCAATTATTCTTCCCCTTCCTAAAGCACCTACAAAGAATACATCACAGGCTCGTTCGAGGGGGGAGTGTGGAAAAAAAACAGCAGCGACACCGATCGGTTGCCGGCAGTGTCATTTGTGAATAAACAGCGTGTCAGTCTGACTGTTTTTTCCCCCCTCTGTTTGCAGACAGACCTGTCAGATGCTGGAGGAGAGACACCTTTCTCCTGACAGCTGGAGCTGGAGATAACCAGATGACTGCACCAGTTCACCTCAGGCCAATGATGATGATGACCCTGCTAACAGGTTAAAAGAGTGCATCAGTTTTTTAAATACTTTTCTAACCTGTTTATTGAATGCTAGATGTAAGGTAAAAGGGATAGTTCACCCAAAAATGAAAATACATTAAAAAACAGTTTGATTCGACTGTTGTGGACTTTCGTAAAGGGATAGTTAACCCAAAAATCATAATTTACTCTCAAGTTGTTCCAAACCTGTATGAGTTTCACAACACAAAAGAAGATATTTTGAAGCAACATGACATCATGACTTTTGCATAAACATGTCTATACACGTGTATGCGTGTATACACACAAATTTTCGAGCGAAACGAAGCAAAATTTGGGGAGCGATATTTTTTTCCCTAGGGTGGTAGGGGAAGACTCATAAATGGTATTAACCCTAGTGGTGGGTAGGTTTAGGGACGGGGTTTGGGTAGGTCATATATTTATATATACAGTAATGTAACGTTAAGTCAACGGCGTTGATAAACACGATGAAAAGCGATTATGCGTGTTGATAGCACGCCAAAAATGGAAATACGAATTGTTGTCATTCCTACGGCATTTCATGAGAACAGTCTGTTTGAAGAACAGTGGATGGGCCTCATTAGTATGGAAAAGGAGATAATATGGAAGTCAATGGTTCAACGTTTTTCAAAATATTTTCTTTTGTGTTCAGCCGAAGATGGAAATTTTCGTACAGGTTTGAAACGGATGATAAGAGAATTTTCATTTTTGGCTGAACTATCCCTACGAATATGTAAACTACTGTCAAATCAATAAACTTGATTGTCTCTTGAGAATAGTTGCATTACATTTGAAAATTATTATTATTTAACCTTGTGAAAATGTAGCAGCATTCTTTTTTTTTTTAATTGGTTATTACAGAAATATTATACTTTAAAAGAATACACAAGTGTGAGCTGAATGTTATGTTTGGACACTTAATTGCATGTCATTTGCTATCAAATTAAAATGTATTATAGTTTAAATTTAGCGTATATTAAATCCAATATAGCTGGACTTCAGAATGCTTTTTTTAGTACATATTTATACGTAATTTCATAATTACTTCTAGTGTCTAGTGAAATGTTGCTAAAGCTGAATGTACTGATAAGCATTTTTCGTAAACTCATTTCTCATGAAAATGTAATTTCTAGTGAAACTTGAATATCATGCATTTAAATATATTTGTGATTACACATTTTAATGATGTAGTTGCAGTTAAGTAGTTTTACATTTATTCATTTTGAAGGCGACTTACAATTGAGGAAGACTGCAAGCGATTCATTGCGAAGAGGCAAAAAAAGAGTGTAGAAGTGCTAAAAATACAAAGTTTCAGACATTGCATACATAGAGTATCATAAGATAAGGAGAGATTAAAGGAAAGTAAAAGCATATAATTTTTTCTCTTGTATAATGTTTTATAATGTACTTTTAAAGTAAAACTTTTAATTTGGCATTTTTGCAAAATGTGTTAAGAATCATATTCATGAAAGTGAACTTTTAATAGACTTAAACAACCTTTTATTTCATTAACATCTGCAGACACAGTTTTTAAAATATACATTAAGATCTATACAATTAAGCACTTCTTTTTCTTTATCCTCTTACGATACATATATGTTATTAATGCAAACAGATAGTGGGGATTTTCGTCTCAAGTGAAATTTGTCAGAAAGATGCGGAGACTCGCCA
Source organism: Pimephales promelas (assembly GCF_988280905.1). Classification (NCBI taxonomy): domain Eukaryota; kingdom Metazoa; phylum Chordata; class Actinopteri; order Cypriniformes; family Leuciscidae; genus Pimephales; species Pimephales promelas. The sequence goes on along the minus strand of NC_142782.1, from coordinate 33,796,691 downwards.
CTTAAACGCTCCCGTTTGGCTCCCATTGTCCTGTCTGGAGATGGGAATGACTAATTGGTCATAATTGTTGGTAATTCCCCATGCGTCCGTCTCCTTAGGCCATTCCTGTGTGGTCAAGAAGGAGATATCCGTTATTGATGTGACAACGCAAAATTGAAAACCTTTGGCGGCGCGTCAACCCCTAATTAATCGCTCTAATTTCATCTCACCATGGCTCTTCAGCCATCAAATGAATGCGATTACGGTGGCGAGAGCCATTTTGTTGCTCAAGCACAGGAGGTTACTCATGCTAATTAGCGGCTAGCCTGGAGAAGACAAGGGCCTGAGGGTCGGCCAGAAGAGTCCTAAATAGAGCTAAACGGTCACATAATGACCTCAGGAACACGTAGCCATGCTCGTTCTCATTTTCATAATGTATTACACTCAAGTCCACTTGGACACAATGGGGCAAGAGGCGATTAGCAAACGCTGGCCTCAGCCTTGAGGCCATGCTAACTGATACTTAGCCTCCGTTGAGTCACACGGCGCTCGTGTTAATGAATCGTGGTCTCATAAACTGGTCATTATATGAAATGGACGCCTAGAAGTTCATTTTTAAACGTGTCTATCTTAAATTTAGTGTTAATACGTTTATTTGTAGACTCCATTGGGATATGCCTTCAGAAAATGAACTGTTTAATTTGAGATTACAAAACAGTAATGGACCTGTGGACAAAGGACAATTCAATGCTGATATTTGCACAAGTGTCCACTATTAAGTTATCATTATTTGCATCTACTATGCAAATTCATGTTGACAGAATTGACATTTTAATATATTTTTATTCTTCAAGGATGCATTACATTGATCAAAAGCAACGGAAAATACATTTATAATTTTACAAAACATTTCTACTTCAAATAATTGCTGTTCTTTTGAACTTTGTTCATCACAGAATCCTAAAAAACAAAATGTGTCACTATTTCCACAAAAATCTGAAGCAGCAAAACTGTTTTCAACGTTGACGGTCGATAATCATAAATGTTTCTTGAGCAGAAAATCATCATATTAGAGTGATTTCTGATCATGTGACACTGAAGACTAGAGTAATGATGCTGAAAATACAGCTTTGATCGCAGGATATAAATTACATTTGAATGTGTTCAGATAGAAAACAGGTATTATACTGTTATATTTGATCAAATAATATGTATTTATAAAGCTAATGCCTCCCATTTAATGGGAAATGCAGTGACATCATATTCACCTCATCCTTCTATAATGGCTTAGTATCAGTTACGCACTATTGGTGTTTTTAATTTGGTTGCATCTCACAGCTGTATATATGTTTAAGATATAAACGCTTTACACTGAACACATTAATGAACTTCGTCAGAGATCAATAATTGATCATGGCATGTTTATTTAATGTGCTGTAATTGAATATCAGTCTCTTCGCTTTACACATACAGGCCAGAGTGTTTACGGCTTATCACCACATGATAAATATATCATGAGAACATCCTTCAATAATTGACATAATGCAAGTGCTCAGAATGCCGGTGCTAGTGGTTGACATCAGTGCATGTGTGTGTGTGTGTGTGTCCCACACCGGTGCCTTGTCAACCCTACATTCTGGGGACAAAATGTTCCCACAAACGTGTCAATATACACTCTTAGAAGAAATGGTTCTATTTAGAACCAGAAATAGTTCCATCCCCCGCTTCATATATGGAACTCCAAAATGGTTCTATATAGAACCTTTTTTTTTTGGTAAAAGGTTCTATTGGCCAAGTATGGAACCCCAGGGTTCTATATAGAACCCAGAGGAACCCTTTTTTAAGAGTGTATAGAACCTTTTAGGGGTTCCAAATACATAGCGCAGATAGAACCTTTAAAGGTTCTATATAGAACCTTTTCTTCTAAGAGTGTACGAAAGACTTGTCCTTGTGGGGTCATATTTTGGATATATATATATATATAATCGTAAATGCAGAAAGTTTTCTGTGATGGGTAGTTCACGCAGAAGGTGTTTTTCGTTCCACTGACCTGCGTCTCATGATTTTATCAGCAAAAGCGCGTTCTATGTGAACCAGCCCTTAGTGTGAGGGGAGGGGATATAAAATCGTTATGTCTTTGGAAAGACCCCATAAAACATGAAAAAAAAAAATGAGTGTGTGTTTCCCAGCCGCTGGGCTGCAGGTCAGCTTGTTCTGGCGTGTTGTATGTTGTGAGTGCCCGAGTCAAGGTGGTGCCGTGTTCTGCGGATGAAAGCGTTTCGCCGCTGCGGACTCCCCTCGGAGAATGGAGAATGACTGGCAGAGAAAATATGAATGCTGTCTGTTTAATGATGCCCACCAGTCCAGCCAGAGCGCATGCAGCTCATGTTAAAGTTGAAGGAGCCGCAGCAGTGGAGAGACAGACAGGTAAAAAAATACCCACCACACATCAGCCCGATATGAGGGATTCAGAACCTCGACATGGGCGGCAACTCACAAATAGTGAAGCACATGTGACAGACTATCAAAGCGTTGATAAGCATTTCGCTACAAGGTAAAGTGCAATAATCTTATGAGCATAAATTTATATATTCAGACCAATGATGACTTGTTTACTGGCGTGAGGGCAGGGCAACTAAAAGCAAACCACAATCACCCAATTAATTCCTCATAAACAAAATCAAGCCCTGCACTACATTTGTTCTTGTTCGAGAAGCCTTGTCACTTTTATGTACGTCACAATAGGGAAGAAAAGGCTATCGCAACTTCAGCTTTATGTGCAATTTCGAGTTCTTTTAAGCAGGATGGATTCTGATTGGCTGTCTAATTGATTCTAGCTATATCACTCCTCTGTGTCGTTTGTGGTTTGGACTTAACTATTCTTATAGAATTAGAATAATTATTGAAATTTATATAGTTATTGTCTTTGGTGTTACGGGTGCCTTCGCAGCAATTGATACATGGAAGGATGAAGATTGTGCAACCATTACATATAGTACCTAAATTGCTATTTAGTGTTGCGTGTCCGTACAACGTTGGCCTAAATTACCACAGTATGATGCATTGTTGAAGAAATCAACTAGCGACTGTTTCCTGAAACTGTGTTGCAAATTTGTTGTCCAACCCATAATGTGTGCGTGTCGCAGTAGCGTCGTCATATCTGACTAAAATAACATGACATATGGCCTATAACACGCTCTCACACGTTTATGTTTTTACTATTTTTGGGAGTAGTAAAATTTACATTTGTGATTTCAGCAACCAGATGCATTTACACTTGTCGAGTTTCGTCTCCAGAACACCTCAAGTGGTTTTAGCGATCGGATTCAAATCCGTTTCGGAGGGCATTTACACCTGGTCTTTTCGCAATCGGATCCGATTACACAAAATGCCCCAATCTGTATGGTTAAAAGCGCTATATAAATAAATGTGACTTGACTCAAGCAGCCACACCCTTAAAGGTGCAATACCTAAGATTTTTGCATTAAAATATACCAAAATCACAAGGCCAGTGTTATATATTTAGTTAAGATGATAACTTACAATATTCCAAACGTTTCAATCAATGTTTAAATCGCGAGAAAATTTAGATTTTAACCAAGGAAACGGGGCGTGTGAGCAGGGGTGAGCTGGGAGTCGCGAGTCAATCGCGTCATATCAGCTTACCTTGGTTTCCGCTCGTACTACGTGTAGTCCTGGACAAATGCGGTAGTTGTAGTTGTGCGTTAGCGTCTATCAAGCAACAAACGACAGCTTGTTTCGCGCATTTGTTATGGAATGGAGCACAATTATTCTTTTCATTTATTCTGGGAATGTGAACTGTTGGCTGTAAAGGGGGTCGCACACCGGACGAGAAGCGCCGCGCCACGTTTAGGACAACTCCACAGTAACGTTATCGAACACCGGACGCGCACTTTCTCATCAGTGTATGGCCAGCAATATTGTTATGTTTAATGACAGGAAATGAGGATAATGTCTGTTCTATGTTATGATTGTACTGTACAATTAAATACAATCGTTGCTGAGTCTGCATTCTGAAAACTTTACCTTAGATCATCCGTTCACAGAATGAATTGAGAATCTCACCTGAAAAATCTAATAACATCAGCAATTGTCATTCAAGCAGCTGATTTCTGTAAATGAATGCAAACCCAGACAGCAAACTGACATTGAATCAACGTGGAAACGACGTCTCTCATGACATTAAAACAACGTTGATTTGCTCATCGAATTAACGTTGAACCAACGTCAGACGCGGCATTCTTCAAAGCTAAATGAAAATCGAAAATTGGTTTGCTTTCATAACGTTGAAACAACGCGTTGATTTCAAGTTGATTTTCCGTTAGTTTTGAAAGAATGACGCGTCTGACGTTGGTTCAACGTTAATTCGATGAGCAAAACAATGTCAGATCAACGTTGTTTCGATGTCATATTTCCACGTTGATTCAATGTCAGTTTGCTATCTGGGAAACTATGCATATTGAAGCATAGGGCGAAGTCAGGATCCATTAGCAACGTTTTGAGACAAAAATAAACCATGTAAATGGCGCTCTGTGGCGCAGCAGGATTTTGAACACGGTCCTGAGGCGTTGCTGGGCGCCGCGGACAGACGCCGAATGGCGCCGCCGGTATGTGTACACTTATAGATAATAATGTGTTCGAATTTTAAATATGTGGTGCGACGCGGCGCTGAGCTTCTCGTCCGGTGTGCGACCCCCTTAACGTTAATTTTGTGAAACTGTAGCTGTGGTTGAATACTTACACGACATGAAAAGATGTGTCAAATGTACGATTTTTTATTTTTATAAAGTTACCAAAAAGGAGGACCAGCCACGTCAACTCCTTGCAAGAGACCTGCCCCTTCAAACCCTCTCCACCATAGCTTCGTCCAGTGACTCGTACAGTAACATCTGTGATAACTAATTTACTTTTAAACCTGACTTCTCTTGCGGTTACTTCAGTTTACGGAAAAACAAGCATGTAAACGCAACATTTATAGAAATCTAACTTTACCTCATCCATGACAACTAATTTTCGATTCCTGTCTGACTGATTTATCCACGGTGTAGTTGAAAACAACAGTTCCCGTCATTCCGCGTTTCTCCACGTTGTCATCAAGCAAAGCCATTGTTGTCATTTTGAATGTAGCGCCCTCTAGGGGCATCTAAATCCCCAAGATTTAGATATTGGAGATATTGGCTACAATATCCCCAAGATATTGTAGCTTTAATTATGCAAACCTTTAAGGCTTAATATAATTTAAATGGATGAGTTGTCCAACCCCCTCAGTTTTCTGCTGTAAAGTTGGGCATTGTAACATGGGAATCTATGGGATTGACTATCTTTTGGAGCCGGTCTCTAGTGGCCAGTGGATGAAGTGCAGTTTAAGTCACTTCCGTGTTGGTTTCAAGAGTGTAGACTACTACGATTTCATGCACGTTCTTTTAATGAATCCTTTTGAGTTCGAATTAATGCCATTAATGTTTTTGTTTTTTTTTTGCTATAAACTACGGACGTCTATAATTTTTCTCCGTTTTTTTTTTTGCTTCATTTACAGATTCAATCTCTTTAAATAAAATACGTAAGTGACATTTGTATATATTCGAAATAAATTGTACTGAATGTCAGCTTGCTAATTTTGCTCAAGATAAGGATTTATTAAGTTCACGTGTCATAAAAGCAAGAAACTCTGCTTCTAACCTCAGGTCCAGAGCTGTTGTAGCGATGTTTCGGGAAAGACCAACTCGTTGAACTACTATGATAACGACGGAACTTGGGACCATAGTTGACTAACGATACTTTTTGTAAACGCACCCTTGGGTAAGTAGCTATTTCAGGAACTAAGATTTACTTGGAATTTATTTTTAGCGAATCTGAGATCGGCTTAAGCTCTTAATCAACAGCGAGTACTTCTGCCAGCAGCTACATGAGGACGGTTAAATGCAGCTTGTAGCCGATCTGTGCGAAGCCTGACCCAGACCAGGGCTAGGTTTGTTGATGACTGAAGTCAGTCTGCTCTGAACAGGGGTGGACTGTTGCTTTGCCAAGGGCTGAGGGTTTCGTAGCCAAAGGCAATGACCATCCTTAGCCCTGGGCAAAGATGAGCGATGCAGCGAGCGAGTCCTAAAAGCATTGCTGCTTCTACAGAGCTACATATACATGCTGTAATTATTCTTTTTCTCAAATAAGCAACCCCTACAGTTATTATTACCATGTTTTTGGGGGCATTTCCCATAGCAATAGCAAGTACCATATAAAATGTATATAGGCCTAATAAATATGCCTACTAAAATCTAGAAATGTATAAAGATTATGTATAGATCAGATAATTGCCCTATATATGAAGAGTTCAGATGCAAAAGCCTCTAAATACCATTTAAAATTTTCTTCTAAAATGATGATTTTTATCAAGCTTGCATATTTAAGTTCAGTAATTTCACTTAAATGACAATTAATAGGTAATTATCATTGCCATTTAAGTGAAATCACTGAACTTAAATATACAAGCTTGATAAAAATGATCATTTTAGAAGAAAATTTCAAATGGCACTTAGAGGCTTTTGCATCTGATCTCTTCATATATAGATAAATAGATGGATATAAGGAGATATCAAGAGAGAGTGTGTGTGTGTGTATATATATATATATATATATATATGTATGTGTGTGTTCGAATCAACTTGGGTCCATTAAATATTAACAAATACTACTTCTGATTTGAATAACGTGTTAGTAAAAGCTGAAATTAAGATTAATACATGCTTTAGAAGAATTTTCATTGTCAGTTCCTGTTAACAAATGGAGCCTCGTAATGCGTTACCCTAGTTTTAAGTGTATTTTCAGTTCTTTTATTGTAAGATTTTCCAAGCAAACACAATTAGAGATTGGCATAGTGCACTTGTCTGCTATTTAACCTCTAATCTCAGTGATTGTTTAGAGCCAATCCTTATGCATTTCTAATTGAAAGACTCGGTCGGCAAGGTCGGATCCAGGCGGCTCGAGCACAAAGAAAACAAGCTTTCGGAAAAGATCTGTCGCCACAACATAACATATGCACACTGAGCAAAGTCTTAAAGTCTTCGCTGGGTATGGGGCACGTCACAAACACCCAAACCGATGTGATGAGCCTCGGATTCGGCACAGTCATAAGATTCCATATTAAAGTTTATTGGACCAGCTATTTCCAAAAGGGCTGTAGTGTGTTTTAAATAGCAGACTCTCTCTATTAAAGCCTTCATCGTGTGGCTTTTTGTGGGAATGCGTTGTACATCTGGGCACCACATTGGCTTCCACGGTGGCTGGCTGGCTTTGGCACCCATCATAAGCCCATTACAACCCCGGGCTGCCAGCCCTCCAGGAGCCCGAGCGGCGGGCATCACGCCAGACCACTCCACAACCCCAGTCACACTCACTTCAACAAACAGCGGCGAGAGAAACCGGAGACGTGGAGAGTCACTGACCTAATGTTCACTGAAGGCCTTGTTTGCACTGGGAAACATCGTGTGTCGAGACCGACGTGTTGATGTGCGTGAAAACGGGAGCGCCGCTGCCTTTCTGCTTCACTTCAGCGGATGTCGGCGAGTGCCAAACATCCAGGTATGTATGACTGGGTGACCATATATTTCACATGGGCTGTAATAAAGTTCGATTCCAAATGCTCCACTGTTCAACCATTTAAAAATAATTATCTTAATAAATTCCAGGTTTCTCGTCACAAGAGGATTTCAGCTCAGAGGTAACACACACACACAGTGTACAAGAACAAATAAAACCAAACCAACAACTCAATAACACAGGATTTGCGTTACATTTTCAGTGCATTTCTTGTCGTTTAATACGATGCAAGTTCATTTAAATTATTTTGCATCTAATATTACTATAAATCCTCGGTTTTAAAAAGCTATTTTCGTATCATCTCAGATTATTCATGTGATAAAGCCAGGACCCAAGCTGCAAAAAGCTTTGCTTAGAAAGATCTGTGTTTTTGAACTTAATATTAATGAATTGACTTATGTTTGTTGAAATGCAAGTACTGTGTGTGTGTGTGACGAGATGCTTTAAGATTATCAGTCATGAATTACCATGACAACACTGGCCTCATCTTAATCTATTAATGTCCAGTTTGACTGTATTTTACTGTACATTGCCGTCTTTCCATAGATCTGTTAAATGCTTTGAAATTGGTGAAATAATGAGGACCACGAAAAAAAAAAATAGTGATTCAATTTTTTTTTTTATATTTTTTTACAGAACTGAAGATTTACATCAAAGGGGAGACTGCAGGGAGTGGACTCGAAATTTCTCAATAATCTGTCAAAACTGTACAGCATTTCAACAAGCAGCCTCTGGTTACCATGGAAACATTTACCCTGTCTCCAACACTGTCACATCTTAATGGTTGAGAAGAAAAAAATCACCTAACCGAATGAGGGGGAAAAAAAAGTGTTTCATTCCATAAATCAGTGTTTGTTTGTGATGACGCTCCTCCGATCAAGGTTTGTCTTCTCCGCGGCCATTTTCCCTCCCAGTGCATTTGTCGTCTCGTGAGATTGTGTTCTCAGGTTTCATACGTACTACTATCAGATCCAGTGATTTCTGAGTGAGGTAATATGTTGGAATGAGAGTAAATGAGCAGTTCTTCCTCTGTATGCATGTGTGTGTGTGTGTGTGTGCATGAGATTTACTCAACCATCCGACAAATTAAAATACACATTTTCCGATGTAGTTGGTTGGGGCTTCAGTGACTACACTGCAGGATAAGGCACGTGACAGTCAGGCTAAGTGTCGCTGTTCTCATCTCGTAATTATTCACATTATAATCCAGTTTCCTCACACTGACCCCTCTGTGCATGAACATAAATAACAAACAAATGAGTTTCCCGTAAGCTGCAGCCCAGTCTCTCTCTGTAAACATGGTTGGGGGAAACGCATGGAGAAGTAAAAATGCAAATCAGTCGTTTCAAAGACTATTATCAACAGATCCAGATGCCAGAAGATGCAACGCTCTTAAAGAGTTTCTGAGTCTTGATTTTTCTCCATTCGTAAAGTCTGGATTGTCCACATCTGTAGATTGGTTTACGTATCAGACAGATGTAGTATGCGAACGAGAGCGCGGTTTCCGATTTCGATGGCTGTTGAGACGCCGCACCCGTGAATGTTCTTCTGAGGATGCAGACGTGTCTCTGTGCAAATGTGAGCATCAGAAGAGGCTGGTTAAGGTGCTCTGCGATGGACTCCGGCACTCGTGAACGTCCAGGCTGCCCGGCACAGAGGTCAGTACGGAGGTGACGGTGGGCATCGTGGGGTTGGTCAGGTCTGTGAGGGTGGTAGGGGTGCTGGACGGACTCATGGAGGCGTTGGAGATCTCCGAGGCGGGTCCGGACGGTGTTCCTCCGGGCATGGTCGACCCGTCCGAAGCCTTGTCCACACCCGTGTTCTCCTGACGCAGGAGGTTTCGTCTAAACTTGGCCCGAGCGTTCTGGAACCAGACCTGCAAACCGAAACCAGGGTACGAGCTCATTTTTTAATTCTTTCGTTCTTTCTATTTACTTTCGATCACAATCTTCATTCCTCTAGTAATTTGTTGCTGAAGTGAATGAATTTGATTAAACGCACTGTAAAAATTAATGCGCTTTATCTAATCGAAACAATTTCGGCAAGAGATTACAAGCAATATTATTTATTCAATTTAACACATTAGAATTGAGTAATAATCAAATGTAGTCCTTAAAAGTTAACCATTTAAAATGAGTAAAACTTAAAAAACGTTCATTTAAGTCACCATTGTGGTGATCAGTGTTTGATTTAGGCTTGTTTTAAAATGACGGCGTTCTCCTTCAGTGATTCTGCTTAACATCTGGTGTCTTCAATGTTAAAATATAAATATAAAATAAAGAGTTCTTAATTAATCTTATTCAGATATTTTTTGGTGCTCATTTTAAATGGTTAACTTTTAAGGAATTAATTTGATTGATTATTACTCAATTCTAATTTGTTCAGTTTAATTAATGATATTGCTTGTAATCTGTTGCCACAATTGTATTGATTAGAAAATGCGTATTTAGTTTTACAGTGTGTATTGTACAGCCCATTATTGAAGCCAAAACAACTGATTTCTGACCTGTAGGACGCGCTTGGTGAGACCTGTTTTCTGGGCCAGCTGTTTCAGATCCTTGGCGTCAGGATTGTGGTTGATGGCAAAATACGACTTCATGGTCCTCAGCTGATGGTGTTTAAATGACGTTCTCATGCGCTTTGTCTTCTGGCTGGAGCTGTACTGTGAGTCTCTGTCCATCGGATCGCCATCATTCTCATTGCAGCTCAAAGCTGGATAAAAAAAACAGACAATCGATTAGCTGTGCTCCTGATATTGATCCCAAAGTGTTCTAGTCCAAACATTTCAATAGCTGAACCACAGTATTAAAACTAGACGAGTTTTTTAGTAGTGGGCTTCTACTTTGAATAAGTGCAGAAAGCCTAAACTGAAGCTCTTTCACAATAAATACACTGGATCTGATGATGAGAATGAGGGTTCTTCGATTGCACAAGTGTGTTTAGTCTTGAATCTGACCAGATAAAGCAGCCAGCACCATCATGTTGCTGTGTTTGCAACTTACTGCATGCATAATAATCTGCATTATGCTGTAGTCTTACATCATGCTCTTTTTATCTTTATTATAAAACACATCTGATTGCATCTGAAATGCAAATGTTTTGAAGCATGCAAGTCTGCATTATAATTTATCTCACTTTTTAATGTAAAAATCAACACTGGTGGGTTTACCCGGTTTTATAGCAACCCCACCCCCCACATATGGCTCTATCTTTGTTTTCTGTTTTTATGATGTCTAGGATTTGATGGTAGAAAAAGCCCACACTATCCATCTTTGGACACAAGTGTTTAGTAGATAGGCCCGTCTGAATGTGTCAGAAATGTGTTTGCGCCAGTTCCAAATTCTTGGCAGAAGTTTATGTGTTGCTAGACGCATGACAGTTCAGAATTATGTTTTCTCTGACAACTACAAATATTAGTCATTGAAAATGGTCTGATCAACACTTCAGATAATTAACCTTGAATGCTTTACAACGCCGCACATGGCGAACAAATGTTTCCTCCTGATATAAATATGGCCATTGAGAAATACTGTCACCTTTACAACAGTTATCTTTACTGAACACAGAATTATTTATGTGCACATTGTAACTGTAGTATTGCAATACTAAAAAGCTGTCTTTTTGTTCTTATTTCTCAGGGTTTGATCTGCTGTCCTTGTATTCGTGCTGTTGTTTAAAGTGTGAGCTGATGGGGGCAGCAATGATCTGACTGTGTCAGAGAGACAGCTAAGTTCACTCACTCTGGTTAACTCCTGTGTTGTCAAAGCGGTTGATCTGATTTCAAAAACTTTCATTTTGACTTTCCTTTAACAATTCCTCACAAGCGGGTTATTCTTACACCAAACAAGACCACAATTTTTGTGATCATTTTGCCAACTTCAATTAACGATGCCTAGACAACAAGATTTTCAAAGCAACCAGAGTGTTTGAGTTTAAAGTGATAAAGAAAACATCATTTAGCCTACACATTTTTAGTTTTTATATATAAGGAAAACTCCTGTGAAACTTGTATTTTATAGACTAGTTGTAGTCTTAAATAATAACATGCGATATAGACCAGGACACAATCTGACTAATAAACGATTCTACATTTATTTATTTATTTTTAAAATACGTTTTATTATAATTTCGTTCCTTAATTTTGTATATTGCTTTATGCCAGTATATTTTGCATTGAATAGGCTACTGCTTGAATATTCGTGAAGAAAAGGACAGCGTCGTATTTGATTCAACTTTTTGTAGAGCAAAACCCATAAATGAATTCGTCTGAATTTGCTTTGAAAACCTGAAGTCTTTCTTTCTTTCTTTCTTTCTTTCTTTCTTTCTTTCTTTCTTTCTTTCTTTCTTTCTTTCTTTCTTTCTTTCTTTCTTTCTTTCTTTCTTTCTTTCTTTCTCTTGTATTTAATCTTCTGGAGGTCTCGACTAGCATCTAAGCCATTTTCCACTTGTCAGTCTCTGTAGTCGTCATCATTCCTCTGTTTGGTCCTCAAGCAGGGGCCCAAATGCCCCGCTGAGGGGCCCGAAATGCCCGAGCGAACAAGTCACGTTGTTCTAAATTGTTCAGCACAAGCTCGAGTGCTTAAGTAGAATCTGTGATGTGTGTCGATTGTCTTAAAAGTGGCGCATTTTTTCCTTTTACGTAGTAAAGAGGTGAACTTGTATTTGTCGTTTCTTGGGCAAAATTTTTGTATTTAAAATGTGCCTACACGGAAAAATTCAATATGAAGCGTTTAGTGAATTAGGCTACTAGGCTATATTGCTAATTAAGGATTGCGGGCTTTCATAAAAACACCACCACGTGCTTTATAAAGATATCTTCTCAAACGAATTAGGATGACAAAGTCTAATAAAACAAAACAATAGCAACGAAATATTGCCGTTTAAATATATAGATTCTTTTTCCCAAACGAGGACTGCATTCAGAAATGCTATTTTAAATATTTCCCGCCTGCTAGAAAGCAGTTTATTTATTGCACGTGCAGGGTTGCAATTATAATAGCCTAATACAATTATTTACAGTCGGTAGTTAGCTAATAGTAGCCTATTGTTGAAACGACATTTGACCGTATAGGCCTTGTAAATTCATCATCATGCAGTTGGCCAGGTTTCTTCCTTTGTCTTGCTCTGAAACGATTTCTTTAGGTAGACTAGTGCACCCCAAAAAGTTTTATAAACCTGGAAATTCCCCGAAATCGCAGTAAGTGGGCATTACTACGCGCTCTTAAAAAGTTGTGCAACATCAGATAGGAAATCGGCTTGCACCTCGTGCCAAATGAAAATGAAAAACGAATGCAAGGAATAAAACTATAGCAGTTAACCAGCAACAGCAAAACGCCAATAATACTCTCACCTGCATTATAAGCAGCCAAGTCCGCTCCGGGCCCAGGGCTCTTCCTCTTTCGGGGCCGGCCCTTCTGCACCGTGTTCACGCCGTTATAATAAGACAGTCCTAGAGGGCCCGTGCTGCCCAGTCCTTTATTAGACGCTACATCCGTGTGATTGAAATGCGTGGGGAAGTCTCCCTGGATGAGCGTTTCAAAGTGTAGCCTGCAGTACACCAGACTGTCTTTCATGCCGAAGTGGTCCCCAGTCGTCAGCATTTTGTTGCAAGTCGTGCAGGTGAAACAGTTCAAGTGGTACACCAAATCCCTGGCCCTCATGACCATTTCCGAGGCCGAGATCCCGAGGTGGCACCGGGCACATCTCTGTACCGAAAACCTTCTGCGGGAGAATAGAGCAGCTGTGACCTTTCAGATCACTTCAACCAGAAGGTGAGTCCACCACTCACCAGCCTGACATTAAATGCGCTGCTTTTCATAATAACCTTTGGAGGAATTGTAATTTGTAAATTATTTCATCTGAAATACATGTTGAGGAGAGGCCTCAAACAGCAGGATGCATGAACAAATAGAGTTAACTCGTGCAGTGGAATTCAGTCTCGCCAATAAATAATTGTTAAATAACCCACAATTTAGATCGACGTGTGCTGGAGCCTAATTTGATCGTGGAAATGAGTAAAGCCTTCACTTATATGATTATCTTAATAGGCCTCTCGCCTCCCTCTGATTATTAAATTGTACAATGACATACAGAATCAGTGCACGGTCAGATAAATATCATCCAAACATCACACAGTGGCGCTTTTGGTTTTGCTCCTTTCTTTTTTCCAACAAAGATAATGTTAAGATCAAGCTCTTGAGGTAAATCGTCTTGGCATTTTTTTTATTTTTTATAATGACGTTCAAAATCACTTTACACTGCAAAATATACGCAGACACAACTCGGATTTTTTTTTTTTTTTTTTTACGTTAGCCTATATGCTTAGTTTCTGAATTATTGAATTAAACGAAATATTAAATTGCATCATGACGTCTTCACAAGTAGCAATATCTAGACAAAAAAAATGGCATTTTGCTATACAGGATGTTTCGTTAATTTAAACAAAAACGTTCAATTTTAGGCAAAAATCATGCCTCGAGGCTAATATCAGTACTTTCTGTATTTTAGTAATTAATTTAAACGAACGACGTGTTTACATGCAATATCATCTACAAAAAAAAAAAAGGCTATGCAATAAAATTAGTTAGGCTATGCCTTGTCTGGGGTTTTGCATTTTATAGGCTAATGACGAAACCACGTCTCACACACAAAAATATAGTTTACAGGCAAAAAGTAGCCTAAGTAATTTGCTACTACATGTTTAGCCTTTTAATTATTTATTATCCACAAGGTAAACGTCACTGTTGAAGCGAAGGATGTGAGTTGCTCACCTGTAATAATCTTCTTTGCAGTAGATGCTTCCGTCTTTGCTGAAGCAGGTGAGCTCAGACTCCAGATTGAGTTTACACTCGCAGCACTTCAGACAGCGCATGTGCCACTGCTTGTCCACGGCGAGCAGGTAATAGCGATCCGAGATCTTTCCTCCGCAGCCCGCGCACAGAGCCAGCCGGTCCCCGCTCATGGAAGGCATGTTCTGCACAAACACACAATCACACGACAACATTATCTCTTATGCTTTACAAATCATTTAACAGCAGTATGGTAAAAGATAAAATATGCATAGTGTGTATCTAAAGTGCTCTGTAAACACTTGGCTATTTTACGCATTTTCTGATTAAAAATGTCCAAAGATTGAGGAATTACTAGTGTACAGAATGGGAGGAGCGTGAGATCAAATTCAGAATAGGAGTGTATTCACCATTGATAAGTTTTTAATGTTTCCAGTTACAACGGGAAACCACGCATAAAAAAGAAATAACCGCAAGAATTGATTATGCATGCTTACATGTTTTTATTTTATTTAATTAAAAAGCTTTTGTAAAAATGTGAAAATTGTGTGAACAAATTAATCAAAGAGTGCGCTCGTTTTATTATGTTTACGTTCGGCGTGTTGTGTGGCCTTAAATACACATTGGATACATACTCGTAATAATAAAAATGAGTAGCCTAATAAATATATGATTTTGTTCTTAATAATTAGGCTACTTTATTTGTAATTTTGGGTTTGCCACCGTTAAAAAAATGGCAGTGTTAGAAATGTTAAAATAGTTTTAAGCATTCAAAGTTCATTGTTGCCAAAGAAACTGATAAGAAGTAATTTTAATGCAAAGGAATTAACCGTAAGGTTCGACATAGTCTCTTTTTTGTTGGTTATCACAGATATTACGGCACAAAACATTGTCAATTTATTTAAGTTCAATTATAGCCCCTGAAAATTATTTTACCATAATTAACTCACTCAAATGTTATGAAAAGAGAAATGCATTTTTATATGATGAATTTCTCATCTCTTAAAGTTGAGCAGCCCTGCATAAGGATTTGTAAAATAGGAATTTCCTTTAAATGCAATCTGTGCAAAACCGAACAGGGATTTTCTTGCTCGCCAATGCATTGATATTTTACCATTTCTATCGAATAATCAGTTGAAATTAAACAGAATTGTACCCCATTAAAAACTGAAAGGCCTATAGTAGAATAGCCTATCATAGATTTATAACAATTTGCAATACTCCCAAGGCAAAGATTCACAAGCAATGCGTTGGAGACCAGGCCTATGATTTTGGCTTCGAAGAAGTTTGAAGTTTGTTTAAATGGACAAGGTCGAAAATCCCGTCTTTGGGCCTCTATATAGCACTGTTTGAATAGCGGTTCAGTTAAAATAGGCTGTTATCATTTCCAAGCAAGCGCCTGGAGCGAGAGGCATGGCTTTCTCCTACCGTCTCTGTTTCCCCCATATCTATAGCCGAGCTGATAGTCGCCGAGTCGCTCTTTCCTCTCCGCTCCATTTCTTCCAGAACACCATGCATCTCGCCTCCAGGCAGACCGTGGAAAAGCATCGTTGCCGCAGATGAGACCGAATAGCACGTGTTTCCGTCAGATCGGCAACCCAAGATTTCCGTGAGACGCACTTCTAGCCCTGTGCAGTTCATATGACCTCTTTCTCTCACACGCTAAATAATTCCCGGTCGGAGAATCTGATCGCTCTTAACGCTATTCGTTTATCAGAAATGTCAACTCCGTATTCTGATAGATTCTTTGAAATGCATCAGAGAAATGAGATCGCAGAGCATGCACCCGGTACGGGATCGGTTTAGCCTATGAGAGCATTCCGGGGCTTTGAGGACATACCAGCTACCGAAGCCCCTCTACATGTGTGACACTGGACCCTCCTATTTCTTCCTGAGTAACTTTCAGTACCACATTTTGGACATGCATTTGTCAGCATAAGATCTCAGTTTTTCGTTCTTGTCTTTTCAGAAATCAGTCTTGGAGCGTGTCTGCTGCAGCTCATAACACAAAAACAATCCGTTATTTCATCGCCGAAGAATAAAAATATATAATCCCGAAATGCTTGGGAGGAACGACTACAGTGACGATTCAGATTCTGCAAGTGGTTATATCTTCATCCTCCTCCACGACAGTTTGTCATCACACTCATACACACGCACCAAAAATGTCCAACTTCAGTAGGCTTCAGCTTGGATACGGGTAAAAATCAGCTTAAAGGTTTGCTCTAACAAATGAGATGGTTGTCCTGACATAGAGCTTTTTGTGATGAGAGCCTGTTGTTCCTGGTCCCGAATGCCGTAGGATCAGCCTGTAAACGATTGAGAAGGAGGAGGAGTTGAGGACACTTTTGGTTTGTATAATCCAGTGAAGACAGTGAGGTTCCCTGCGCTCTTCCCTCTCCAAACGTGAGCAAACCCAACGCGCCTTTTCTACCGGGACTTTGACGTCACGCCGTTCCGTTCGTGATTATTGGCTGTTCGAACTCTTGATATACTCGCTGTATCGAATTGTTGCAGGGATTTTAATGTCAGCTGGACCATAATTTGATGGTAACTCAAGACTTTCTCAAATGATGTGATGTTTTTGTTTTTCAATTATCTTTTTTATATAGCCTACAAAACTTTAGTAATTCAGACAGTTTTAATTATTTTTTTGTGTGACATTATAGCCTTAATATGATCGACTTTTTTTATTTAACTTTCGTGAAATGGACATTCCACGTCTTTGTCTTAAGTGACAAGTGAATCGCTCCAATTTGTGATTTGATTTCATGAATTCCTAAGCTTGCTTTTTATCCGCCGATGTCTTATGCGATGTATCTAGTGCGATATGATCGTAATAATTTATTTATTTTGAATTGTGGTTTGAACCCCATTGTTTTTTGGATTGATCTGCTTTACCAGACACCTCGGGCCCGGACAGATCCCCGTGACTGGTTAAAACAAAAGGATCCAGAATAGCGGGAATAGCCTCTGTCTTAGGCTACTGACAGCAGTGCTACAACTCAGACTCTCTGTGAGAAGTGCAATTAACGCCATGTCACCGTGAATTCGGCTTTTTCGTCAATCTAACCTGCTTTTTGCCCCTTTTATTGTTCTAAAAACGTCGCCGAAGATGCATTATAATTCCTACTAATAATCTCCTTCATGTGCATGGTTTTCCTCACATTTTTTTCCCACATTTTAATTATTTTAATGCCATTCTGTCAGCATTTTATTTTTCCCCAA
This sequence comes from Pimephales promelas, assembly GCF_988280905.1. Classification (NCBI taxonomy): domain Eukaryota; kingdom Metazoa; phylum Chordata; class Actinopteri; order Cypriniformes; family Leuciscidae; genus Pimephales; species Pimephales promelas. Next base: position 33,779,082 of record NC_142782.1, on the reverse strand, counting down.
AACTCCTAAAAAGCTTTCTTTGAGACTATTATACTCGGTCTTTAAAAAATCTCTATGAGGTGAGTGTTTAGAAAGCAATGAATATATCGGATCATCCATTATTGATGGCCGCCCTCTTTTGTACCTCATATAGACTGCTGTGAGCCACTGCTTCCAAATCCCAAACGGCCACATATTTGTTTTACTTATCCAGTCCATCCAGCTATAAAAGGTGATTATTCTAACAACGCAAAGAGAGACAGTTCTCTTATATGTGAACCATGCAGGAGACTAAAGAAAAACATAAAAGCACGAAACAAATTACATTTAGTTGAGGATATCAAAGTTCAGTCACATTTTTTATTTGACATTCTGAACAAATTTTTGCGAGGGTGTTTTCGGGTGCTCATTTAAGTTTTGGGTTTTGTTTTTACTCTATTAATTCATGAAGCACTCTTAATTGGCGCTCTGAACTTAATTGGCGAGACAGTATTAATTTCGAGCCCTAGAGAGCAGCGGACCTCAGAAACAAGCCAGTGGGAGACAAAGTCATACAGCCCCCACGTGACTCGCGTTTTAACAAATGAGAGTTCGAAGCAAATATAAATTGATTTTTAAATGCCACTGCATGGCAGAGTTAACATAGCTTTGATGCTCCGTAAAAACATTCAAATGATTTTATATGTTGTATGGCTATTGTGAGGTCCGTATGTTAGCTTCAAAATACACTTGCTTTATCAAAATTAAAACCTAGTTTAAATATTAAAAGTTTTAATAACAAACACACTTTGTTTGTTCGAACAGCATATTCGCTTTCTGCTTCCTCTTTACATTTAGTGACACGAAGGTTTTGTATACGTTCCACGAAAAAAACTGGTACAAATGTTTTCGTGCAAAAGTTTTGAAATCATGTAAGGGGCCGAAATACTGAAAATGCTCAGCAATTCTGTCTATAATATATCACGTTTAATATAGTCTCTTTGCTACATTTTTAAACCTATTAAAAATGTAGATAGGTCAAATTACAGTAAACAAAGTCATTGAATGCCATGTTTAAATCGAAATCCTCATTTCAAGAAGCTATAAGAAAAGAGCTTGTTAGTTGCTCAAGACAAGACTGTAAAAATTGTCATGCTCTTGTTTAATCTTCAAAAACCTTCATTAAGACAACCTGAGAGTAAGTGTGTTTCCGAGCAGCACAACAGATTAAGGATGGCATTAACTCTGACACATTATCAGCTTGTGTCTTATAAACAAACACCTGGCTTTTTGACAAGATCTCGAGCTCCACACACACAGTGCTGGGAAATGTAACCGCAGGGAATTGTGTATTTTTACTCAGTCCTGCAAACGAAGAAACTAGCAAACATTCTTTAAAAACTGACCTTTGATTGCATGTGGCTCATAGTGATGGCATAGTAGCTATTTGAAGGATGTAGTCGATAGTCATTATATTGTTCTTGAAGGGTATGACACGGGTTCAGCTCATTGAATAAGGAGATGTCACTCCCGCTTGTCTGAAGCATTCAAACACATTAAGATGAAAATTATATGATGGAATTTAACCCTAATTTACAACTGACCTACTGATGTGTGACATTGTCTAAAAAATCGTTTTCTACACAGCAGTTTATTAACAAGACGGACATGCTGAAGAGAAAACAACAGTTGTCCTTAACAGGCCATAACTTGTTTATGCAGTATAAGTGTGCTATAATTTCCAATTGCGGGAACATACATGGGAATAAGCACACTTTTGTGCGCTGATCCAAATATTTAGGCTATACCCGCCATCCTTTCCAAAAAAAGTACGCTGGCCTGTCAGAAGAGAAACAGGTGCAGCTGTTTATGTAGAGTGACATATATACCAGTGACAATTTGCCACAGGCCTGGCAATCATGACTCGGGCCCATTGAGCTGCATGATCTGAACAACGATAGTAGCCAATAGTAGGCTAATAGGGGTAGACATAAAACTAAAAGTAGCCTACCCACATCATTGAAGGGCAGGCGTTAATATTAAAGTTTTATTGCATAAATATGAAAAGGCATGTTAAGCTCCCAAATCCTTATGCAAATGAAATCCTGTGTAATACCCTTAATTGAATACATGCATATTAATAATGTGCGCTCTCTGTCTTATACATTAAACATTTCAGTGCGGGATATCTTGCGTGTTCGAAATATTTCGTGAATCTGTCAAATTTAATAAAAATAAAAAATGCGGGTACAAAAGACATACAAAATAGACTAGGCCTACATAAAACACTTCTAACCCTACGCGTTTATTAGTAGTGTGCGAATTATGAATTTAGCACCCCCACCCATTACATATTTTAGCTAAGGCTTGAAAAAGGATGTCAAACAAACAAATAGGCTGTATGCGTCAGCAGGTTTTCAACGTAGGCCTACGACTACAAGTTAGATTGCACAGCTATTTTCAGTAGTCGCGAAATAAAATCTGGAGTTCGCCAGGGGGAGGTAACCATAACAACAGTAGGCTACACGGTGCACGCGCTTCCATTAGGCTACTATTAGTATCGCGTGGTGCATAAACATCACAAGTCACTTTGTATCACTTTATGAATTATATGATAAAATATGCCTATTACATTTTGAAATTTTTTAGAAACAACTTTGTGTTATGATTAAAAACGTAACTCATTTGCCTTAATTTACACCAAATTGCAAATTGCAATGCGTGAGTCAAACATCGACAGATTATGCCCTAAAATTACTTTTGCATTTAGACCTACTGCATTTAATAATAGCCTATTGTAAAACAATAAAAGCGTAAAAACATTGTAAAACATTACAAATTTAGCAGACGTTTAAAATTGTCTTTAAAAGGTCGAACCTCTGAAATATAGCTAGCTCTACGCACACTCTTTATTTGTTTTGTCAGACACTGTCTCTGATTTCACAAACCTCTGCTTCATGTTCCTCAGTGCTGTTCCAGTCAGATCTAATAACTGGAGCTCGTGTTTAATATGGTTTGTACTCAAACACCTGGGAAACCGAGCGCGTTTTGTCTGCCGCCTTTGTATCTCTCCCCGTGATAATTCTATCCAGCTCTGATCAAACCACAGATATTTCTGTGCTGAGATTTGGGGCTTTCGCCACGAACGAATAGAGCAACACTAGCTACTCACTCCCGGTGAACGGATCGGTAATCTTTTATCCATGGAATCTGGGCTGGAAAAAAAATGTTATAGTAGACCTACATTTTTTTATTAAAGGACATCTTATAAAAAGGAAATCAATTATACAAATTAGTTAAAAGCAAAAGAAATTCCTTTTGCACAACTAGATAGACTCAACGCATTAGACATGACTAAAATGGACCATGAAATCTCGGCTGTCTTGAGCGCGTTCTCTCTGCTCTGAGTGGATATAGCCTAGTGCTGTTTCGTGGCCCTTCTTTTAACCTGTTAATGAGTTCAAGCTTTGGCCTTTACCTTCTGTCTGAATCAGATTCTTCCGATGAGGTGTGAGAACGGAAACTGGGGACAAGACTGATGCTGACTGAGCTCAAGATGGACGAGAGGAACGATTATTTATGCTGGACTATTGCCCGAATATATTATATATTTGCATACTATCTCGAGCAAAGCTCTTTTATTTTATTTGAAAAACAGAGAAACTTTAATTCAGATTGACTTTTAATTAGAGAAACAACACTAGTTTCTTATTTTATATTTACAGGCCTACTCATTATTAGGCTATTAATAACCTATGCACCCTTTTAGTAAAAAAAAAATGCATGTGTAATTGATGAAAATCATTTGAAACGTGAAAAATAGACGTGTTGAAGGAGGTCGTCGCTCGAGTCTTTCTGTCTGTAGTCGTGTTAATTAGACAGTGCATTATAGACGAATCCGACGAGCGTTCTTGTGTAGGCTGCCATCTTGTGGCGACGCCATTACTGAGCTGTTACACCGGCATAGACATATGCACCGGTATGTAAACAAACCTCGGAGATAAGGTGATAACGCACCCTTGATGACAGCTACAGCCAGGCAGACTTGTTGGGTTGATGATGTTAGACATTGGTCACAGATGAAGGTACAAATGATCTTACAGATTATTTATGAAAATAGCTTGGCAAGCTAGCTAGGCTAACGTTTGCTACCGAGGAAACTAAAAAAAGATCTGTCCATTTGGCAACAATAAATAAATAAATAAATGAAATCAAATAAACAATTTCATGTTTTTCATTTGTGTCCATTATTTATCTCATTTTTACATTGCAACGGGCATGGGTAAGGTTACGTTACAGCTAGAAAGTATACATAATATCGACCAACTACTGTTTTTAAACCATGGAAAGAGGTCAATATAACAGCAGGAGAACAATTATGTCACATAACGTTACATTCAGCTCAGGAAAGCCATTTAATGACCATAGCATGTTAATTGAATAGAAAAAATAACAAGAGAGGAGATTTTGCTGATCACTATATCACACATTTATTATATTTTTTTACTTATGTCATGAAATAATTGTTATTATACGCGAATGTCCGCGTCTTGTACTCGCCCAGGAGATCTATGTAAACCGTACGGCACCAGACAGGGGCAGTCGACCCGGGGTATTCACAATGTTTTCTCTTCAAAATTGAAATTTTACTGCCACCATTGAAACAATTTATAACGGAAACTGTTTACCCACTCGACATTATACAAGGGCTAACGTTGTAGCGTTAGTGACAGTCGTAAATCGCGAGCTGTTTATTCCAGTGGACGCAAGTTGCAACTAAAACAATAGAAGGCAATGGCGCAACGCTACCCAGCAACAGCTCAGTAATGGCGCCCGCTTACTTCCGGTAGTTTCGCCGGATTCGTCTATAGGGAGAGATCAGCGTCTCTCTCTCTCTCTCGACCAAATATTGTTGCGACTGGTTTCCTCATGTTCTGACATCCAGGCTTTAAAAGATTGCATTGACACAGTGCAAGATCAAAGAATAATTTGTCTAAATAGGATTAAGCCGATTCAGAGATAGTAGACCTACACATCAGCTTTATTGGAATTTACTGCTAATAAAAGGGCTTGCACGCATAGCTAAGAGTTCATAATGAATAACCTAATTATTGCACTTAAAATCCTAGACACTTTAATTGTGTGTATGTAGTCTGTTTTACATTGGTCTCTTTCAATTCCGTAGACTAGTTAAAAGTGAAAAGGTGAGGTTCTAGTTAATTCCCCAGGTATCGCGATATTTAAGAAGTGTGATTACATACGTCATACGGAGGAGCGCGCGATCAACGTCCATTTTGAGATGTCGCCTCAGAATTTTATCAAGGAGAATTACGAAAAGTGAGTCTCGAAGGCCATTATAAACATCCAAACTTGGTAAGTAATGTTTTATACGCTGAGGGCATATGGCAACCAAACCAATTAGATGTAGGATATAGTGACCATTCGGCTCGTGCATGCCCATTAACGGCTGTGTCATTATACAGTCACACCATTTGGAATTGATTATAGATTAGCTCGAGATTGCCACTGCCTCCTACTTCTAATATTAACCTGTCAATCTGGGGCTAAAAAACCAGAGGAAACTGCGGTTTAAGCAGATAGGGTGTACATTAATTAAGGGAGAGTATGGGCTGAATTTCTTAAATATGTAACACCTGTAGATAAACATCCCAATTGAACTAAAGTGAGGTTATGCTCATTCATTAATGGATATGACCAAAGTAAGTGTACTGTGATCTTTAAAAACATCAATAATTACCTGGAGTCTTATTGATCGTTTTGCAACTTAAACATCCTAAAACTCAGACCGCAATATGGCGGACAAAGCCAAGAGAGATGCATTGGAAACTTTTAAGTTTGTTCTTCCAATCATTATTCATGAGGATAAACATGCACAGAAAGAGCTTTGCAAAGCAACGTAAGCTTTTAGCCCGTCTTCTCGGTTTTGTCCCACACTTTTGGAGAACCTCTGGCTCAGTTTAGAACATTTCTTTTGTTTGCCTCCATCCTTTCTCTGACTATTTGTCCCTGTAAGAGCAGTGTGAGCTTCTTTCCAGCATCTGCGGGCTGGATTAGCCAGAGGAGACGGAGCTTGTATTATATCCTGAAGGGGCTTGTACTGTAAAGGTTCACTACAAGTTCCCTCTCCTTGCTTTTCTCCTCCTAAACATACCGCCGACTTGAATGGGAGGATAACTCTTTGTTAACAGGGCAACTATTAACTCACATGGAGTTAATCAGAGTCAGTGGAATGGTGTACGTATTAACATCTGAATGGGCCATAGTCTCCACTCTGGTCTGCTTTATATGGTGGGTCCTCAAAAGAGACAAGGCTTTGCGCTTTAAATACTTCCTACTTCCCAGTATTGGTTGGCCTGGAAGAGAAAGCTGTGTTTAAAAGTAAACACTTACCAAAAAAAAAAAAAAAAAAAACCCACTTCCTGTGCGTGCTAATGCTAATGTCACTGTTATCCAGATCCAGGATTCTGGATCCGAAGTAGATGAATAGCGTTTGATCTTTGACATCCATAAAATGCTCACATCCAGTCCTAACATGCTGTAAAAAGACTGTCTTTAAGGATTCTGTCTTTAAAATCGCAGCCAGTGACGCCATTTACAACTGAGAGGAAATTTGGAGAAGCTGGCGAGCAGTTTTGGTTTCTTTCTAAAAATGGACAGAGCCGTGTTTAATTGCGAAAATATTCCAGAGCGTACATGTGCTCTCCGACAGCAGTGCTGGTCAAAGACAATGTGTCTGAGCTTTAGGTGCACAGATAGTGTTGACCTCCTCATTCAGACCCCTGGCCCGCCGAACAGGAGGAAACACTAATTAACATCTTACAGCTCTCATTTGTTCTCAACACCACTGGAGAAACAGAGTGTGAAAGCGCCTGTGCGTAGTTGTGTGTGTGTGTGTGTGTGTGTGGTTACATATAAAGCGAGTAAACAAGCTATGTAGGAAAATGATAGTGACATGCAATGCTCTCTTCTAACGTTTTGAGCTCGTTTTGCTATAAATAACTCCGCCAACAAAGTGACGTGCTTGATACTAATGCCTGATGTCTTTCCAACTTTTGCAGAGAGCATCTTCCAGAAGTTTGACCCTGTGCTGCTCCCAGTTTGGCCTCCTGTAGAAGTTTCCAACACTTTCTCATCCCAAGACGTCATCTAACTGACGCTTTTGACCATACGTCAACATCCAACGTTTTAGGGTACCCTTTAGCGTCAGTTAGATGACGTGGGTAGGTTTAGGTCTGGGGTAGGATCTTGGGATGAGATCGGTAGGGTTGGGTATCGTTTGAATTTGAACGATTCTGATTCCGATTCCTTGTTTCGATTCCGGTTCCTGACGATTCTCGATTCCGATTCTTTTAAGAGGCGGGGTCAAAAAAGTTTAGCTAACCTTGCTAACCAACGGTCTTTCTGAAGGAAATAATCCTTTCTGATGGAAATACTCCTTTAGTCACAAATTTTGCATTTTGCCGAGATTTCGTTATTTTTAGAAAAATGAAGCCACACTTTGGACCGCCGACGTAAGCTACTCATGTTCGAATCGCGCGGTTATGCCAACACTTCTTCGTTGGTGTCGCTCAGCGGTTTCTTCTTCCGCTCGGCGGACTGTGAATATCGAAACTAGGAATCGAAATTTTAACTTTTGAACAAAAAGTTAGTCCCGATGCCAATCGATACTCGATTCTCGATACCCAACCCTAGAGATCGGGCTGAAGTTTCAGCTCAGGACGTCATCGGGGATTACACGAGAAGGCTAATGTTGTGTAAATTTCCCAAATGTCTATATGGTATCAGCTCCTCTGTTCTCCTCTGATTAGCTCGGCATGGTCTATTTGCTAAACCGGTGGCCCCGTCCTCTCGAAGGCTTTGCTTATTTGTTCTTGATCATTTTATTGAGTCGCTGGATTGTTGTCGGGGGAAAGTAAAGCTGATGTGGAAACGTAGACTTAGTGGGATTTATCCATGGGAGTGAAAAGGGCCTTTTTCTCTGGTTTTGTTGGTTTAAACCTTGTCTTACCAGCCACCCCCCCCCCCTTCCACCCACCAGCCTAAAAGCTTTTGACATCTTCATCTAGTTCACAGTGGGCAGGCTTTGTTTGCTCTTGTCAGGAGAGCGGATGGGGTTTTGCCCCTGTGAGCCTAGTGGCACAAGCGCAGGACTTTGCCGTGGACGAAAAAGGGAAGGGGGTTGGAGGGGGGCGGCTTCTCCGCTCCAGCTCGGGCCAAAAGCGGGGCACCCCCTCCTCTTTCAGATCCCCACAATATGGTCATTGTCCGGCTGTGAATAACGTGGCCACTCCGGCGATGTGGGCCGCTTTGACTATGAACCAGATTTCTTTCTTCAGCGTGAAAGAAGTCTAATCCATGTAAATATGGGGATTCTGTAGATAGAGCTTTTGCTGCGGAGAGTGGGGTGGGGGGTGAGAGGGAGGGTCAGCAATTTAACCTTTGACCTGACAAATAAGGAGCATGAAAGTTCCAGAATTGGCAGACAAAAAGAGGCTCCCGCGGCTGATTGAGTTTTCTTTGTGCCGCTCTGCCGTACGAGGCTGACTGACAGATGACGTGTTGTGAAGACGAAGCTGGGTGCATCTCTGTACATGAAAGGTTAGCGAACGGTTTGTTTTTCTCTCTTTCGAGGATTTTATCGTTTAACCGTGGTGGCGCAGGGACGATCTGGCCAATGCCAAACCATGAAGTCAAGTCAAAAGCCTGTTTTCCCCGTACAGCCTGCATCTTGCACTCTTAAAACGGTTTTAGTGTTCTTTGAATATAACGTTCCAGAAACCCCCACAAACACACAACACCCAAATGTCACTTGTAAAACATCAAGGGAGTCATAACATAGCTGGTAAAGACACAAAACATTGCTGTTAGCCCCGATGTGTGATATCGCTATGTTTACAATGGTGCATGGAAAAAATGCCCCCCCTTTTTATCTGTAAAAAAAAAAAAAAAAAAAAAGTAAGGCATTTTACTCTTGTGAGCCTAAAATAGTAATAAAGATCTCAACATTTTAGGATCATAAATACACTAAAAAGTTTATCAATTGTGTTAAACTTCAAAAGTTCACTCAAACATGTAAATTCTGCCATCATTCATCATAAAAGAAGATATTTTGGAAAACATTTTTTTTGCTTCACAGTAGAAATAAAGTCAAACGGGTTCGGACGGACTGGACCGTAAGTGAAGAATAGCAAAATTGTAATTTTTTGCAAGAACTCTGTCTTTAATATGGGCAAATAATGTGGTTGAAAACACCCAGGTAGTTGTTCATTGAATCTCTGACTAAAACCAGTGTGTGTGAGTGTGTCATAGTGACCCCACCTCATCCAGACCTGTTCTTTTCATGACTTCCTTCCTGCTTTTAGGGTTTTATCGTTTCCTCTGGGAGAAGACAGTTTAAGAGGCTGTCTGATCGGTTCTTGCGTGATGCGTGTACTAGATCAATCAATTACGGATCTGTTCTAATGTACTTTAAATATAGATATGTATTTGTTCTGCATGCCATTTTGTGAGTGATAAAGCTTCATTACAACCTTGTAATGCAACTTTGCCGGACAAAGCAAGAGCTAGTGAATATGTGTGTGTCAGTTTGTGCATGAGAGAGCGTGTTTGTGAGAGCCTTGATTGGCTTGTATGTTTTCTTTTCCTTTCATGTGTTTTTAGTCTCCAGTGCTTTGTTCCTTTTATAATTACAGCAGTGTTCTCCTCTGAGAGCACTGGTTGCCGCGGTGAGGAGCACACACACATACACACACACACACACACACACCCCTCTCTATCCTGCAAATACCCATTAACGTGTAGAGCGAAAGCTGTCTGTTTATACCTTTTATACAGGGGCACAATTAAAACGCAGCAAGATCAAAAAGATATTGAAGTTTTCTTTTGGGGGAGATATGGTTCATAAATGCAGATTTAGATATTGATGGCAAGCCTTCTTTTAATCATTAGGGAGATGATGATCGTTAAAGCTACCTCAGCAACTCGCATGCTTATATGGCTCCTTTTTTACTTTTTGTCACCTATTGTAATTCCAAAGATAATGCCTGTTTTCATACAGGTTTCCCCCAAATACGTCATTGGACAGACAGACAGATAGTCGCGCGCTATTGGTTGAGTCAATTGTTGCTACTTGTTTATAGTTGTTTCAGCATATAAATCTGGGAAACACTGATGAAATTGCACACTTCAGCTTTAAAGATGAACGATAAACCTGGCAAACAGTTCTTAGAAATGTATTGGACATTGACATGATCTGCATTTTGTGCTGATTTTATATGCTTTTTGAGCTGATAATATCCGAACCATAATTGGTAGCCGAAAGTGTTGAAAATGTTTAAGTATAAATGTAGAGTTTCAGATGTGGGATTGATATATCTGTAGTAGGTTCAAGTAAACGCATTAGCCCCAACTTTTATCCATTGCTATATCTAAGTCTTTAGATATTTATTTTACTGATGTGAATTTAAAATATTCATACAGGTATAGTTTTACCAATGTTTTGGACCTTGAACCGTTTGGACCCCATTATGTGGAGAAAAATCCTGGAATGTTTTCATCAAAAACCTTAAAGGGGACGTATCATGCAAAATCCACTTTTTTTTTAGCCCTTAAATGGATCTTGTTGTATATTTGGAGTGTTTATAAGTACAGAAAAGATAAAATTATTCTCTTCAGGTGCTTCGTTTATATCTTTATATTCTGTTTTGGTCATATTTTTCAACCTGTTCAGATTTTTCTGTTTTCTATGACGTTTTTTGAACTACAACGTCACCGTATTTGTAGCTGAACTGACAAATGAGGACATTGACTACCGGTCCAACACTTCGAGCAATCCGCCATTATTATTTCTCGCTCCGATTTTGTAGTCCGAGCTCAATGATGCAGAAGTTACGAGAGGGCAAGTCAAAATGTTTGGTTGTTGGATGTAGTGACCTGAAGCACTTCAAGGATTCCCACTTCAACAACCTCCGCCAGTAACGTTATAGAAAAGGGTTTGCCGATTGACTTTCTTTGGAGACGACGAACAGAGCATTTCGATAAGCTGTAAATATCGTTAATAAAAATAAAGTACTTCACTTTCTTAAAGCACATGGTGGTCATGGTTTAGCAGTACCTTTGTCTTTCTTTGTTTTTGTTTTGAAGTAACGTTACACGTCTGCAGTGTTATTGTTCTTGAGTTTCATCAATGGTCATTTAGCTGCTGTGTTTTCATATTATCAATACAGATTGTTTGTGGTAAGATTAGACCGTAGTCATTTATCTTGTCAGTGTGCTTGTTTTAACAAGAGAAATAGTCGACTTCCACTAATAACACAACATAGTTAACGTTAACTCCAACCCGATCTCACGACCAAGTCGTACGAATTCGACGAATGATTAAAAAGTGGCTAATTCGTAACAATTCATACGACCTCACTCGTACGAATTAATACGATTTTGCTAAATCGTACATATTTTACGAATTAGCCCATTCGTATGAATTCGTACGAATGACCTACCCCTTACCCCGCCCCTAAACCTAACCATCACGTGGGTTTAGACAAATCGTACGAATTAGTACGAGTGAGGTCGTACGAATTAGTACGAATTAGACACTTTTTAATCATGCGTCGAATTCGTACGAATTGGTCGTGTGAGAGTGTTGTTAACTCACATACCAATAGGTTGTTCTGCAGGTTCGTCGTCGTCTTTATCGACTCGCTCGCTCTGGCTCGAATATGTAAGGCTTGATGGACAAGTCTTCTGTTGTTGACATTTTATTAACGCATGAATAAAAATGTTCTTTGAAGGTATCGTATATAATCGTATATCTCTAATCAAACTACAATAATGGCCGAACGCGGGGAGTTGAACTGACCGTGAACTCGACTATGACGCATCTCCTTTTTATTTAAAGGGGCCGCTTTGAAACGGGTCGCTCAAAGAGGCACATCAGAAAAGGGGCTTGTGAAGCTATAATAATGAGGAATTCAGACCCAAGCATTGCAGTTATGTTTTATATAGACCACAACCGCATGATTTAAATGTACCCTTTAATTTCTTTTCGACCGAAGAAAGAAAGACATGGACATCTTGGATGACATGGGGGTGAGTAAATTATCAGCAAAAGTTTTTTTTAAAAGTGAACTACTCCTTTAATATGCTTGGATCAGAATGACATTGAAAAGTTGATCAATCGTGACACAGATCCTACGTGTAATAAGCTCGTCACAGTGGTTGTATCTGAATGAAATTACCGCATGGTTTACGGTAAGTAACTGTGACTCCCAGTACGGGTTTTGATGACTGATCCGGTCCTCATTTTTATTCCAGGAGTCAGCGTGGATCCGTCCTCGTTCAATTCGCACTCATCTCCCCTGCCTCACGGGTGTGAAATTATAAGCTCCGAGGACTCCCTCGTTCACATTTTACAAGACTCCAGGTTATTAGCCAAACAAGGCGTTCATACACTTCCCCGGTGCCACAGTTTTCACAGTCAAGGATTTGGACCTTTATTCTCGATCACCCCCTGTTTTTTCACCTCTCTACCCTCCTCATTTATGTCCGTCTCTCTCGAAGGGCTCACGGACGAGGTGTTACAACAGCCTGATGTGAAATAGGGTTTGACTTGAGTGAAAAATCAGGCTGAGATCATGCCCCCCCCCTCTGTCCGCTCTCTCCTGCCTCGCACCTTTCATATGCGCTTTCATTCAGTCTTTTTTCCAGAACAAGGCAAAATGGTTTTTGCCACATCCATTTGTTCTCGAAAGAGGAGACAAATTACAAATGTGCTCACGAGCCTTTGTACTTGAAATGCCTTTTTTATACGCGGAGAGGAAACTGATGAAAAGCACATCAAAGTGGTTCGACGGCGGGCCGATTGAAAGGTTTAGAAAGTTTCGCCCTATCGCAGGTCGCCCCGCTCTTTCTAGTCCGATTTTAGTTACGGGCTCATTTGAATTAAGCTCGCCCGTCAATTAGCATGACTTTTACCCCGGCTCGCTGGACTTCAAGGGCGCGCAACTTTCCTAGCGCCGCGTGTTGTGTGAAAGCCTGGCATGCTGTTTCCTTCCTTTTACCAGCAGCTCGTAGGAAATGGTTAATGGCCTGCGTTTGGCAGGATGGAGGGGGGGAATGGAGAGGTATTTTACGGGGAGCAAAAAAGGGGGGATGTGTGTGTGTGTTTGAGGGGGTAACAATGAGGAGGGCAGTATAGGTGACAGGTGAGTCAATCAAAATTAAAACATATGCTGCCCTACCCAAGACCAGATGCTCTGTGTTTTAGACAAAGACAGAGTGAGGTTGTGCATTAGTGTGTGTGTGTGAGAATAGGACAGAGAGTTTTTGTTTCTCAACTAGCTGTATGGGGGCTGGTTTTGTGGCAGGGAAGGCGGTATATAGAATTAAAACTCGTAAAAACATCGACTGCAGCCTCTGAATCACAGTTCCTTCATGACGGAAGGCTGAATGTATATTGCTTTTCTTCGTTTACTACCGTTGGGTTTGACAAATGTTGACTTTTTATTATCATCATTTCTGTACACTATAAGATTAAACGGTAACACTTTACAATAAGGTTCATTAGTTAACATTAGTTAACATAAGAATGAACAATACTTCTTCAGTATTTATTAATCTTGGTTAATATTAATTCCAACATTTACTAATACGTTATTAAAAATCAAAGGCTGTATTAGTTAACACACAGTGAACTAACATGAACAGCTGTATTTATATTAACTAACATTAACAAAGATTAACAAACACGGTAATGCATTGCTCATCGTTAGTTCATGTTAGTTAATGCATTTACTAATGTTAACTAATGAACCAGTGTTGTAGTACTCGAGACTTGGACTCGTCTCGGACTCGGTCTCGAGACCATATTTTAATGGTGTTGGTCTTGTCATGGACTCGTGTCCATTTGGACTCGGAATTGACTCGTACTCGAACATTTTTTTTTTTTTAGGACTCAGAATTATTCCCGAGTCCACTCGAGTTCAATTCAAAATATTTTTCATGATTATTAATGTATGTTAATAAAATATTTCTTTAAATTGATCGACACATCCAGTGATTGGTGATTTTCTAGTGCGCAACTGCGCATGACAAATTGTAATAAAATTACTTTTAACACCACCTACTATGTGGCCTTTTTACCCTAAACTGATCATATTTTTTAAACTCTAAGTAAATTCAGTAAAAAAAAAAAAAAGGATTTCTCTAAGTAAATAAAAGTAAATTAGGTAATCAACCCTCACTGGTCTCGGTCTTGACTCGGACTCGACCGTCTCTGCTTTCGGACTCGACTCTCTATGGACTCGGTCTCGACTCGGACTCGAGTGAGGTGGTCTCGACTACAACACTGTAATGAACCTTATTGTAAAGTGTTACCGATTAAACTTTAAATATTGGTTAAACTAGACAATCTCTCATCAAAATAATTGAGTACACAACAATTCTGTGAATTCTCTTCACTGAGTGTTTTATACGAGGTAGCGCTGTATTGTTATTTCATGGTTAAATGGGTTTTAAACCTTTTTAGTATTACATTATTGTGCTATTAAAAGCTGCTAAACATGATTCTAACTCAATCTGTGCTGTCTGCTTTTGGTAATCTCACCTAAAACTGTACTGTAGGTGCGCTTGAAATGGGTGTTGCATTCATATGCAACACACAGGTGAATGTTGACTAATAGATGGTATAAATTAAAATTGTGAATTTATTACAAATATTTGGGATGAATCATTGATTGAAAAGAAAAAGTGCATGCCATAATATCCCATATTTCTGTTGCTAAAGCTTAATGCTCAAAGCCTTGTGTTAGTTAATGCCACACCTGTGCATTTATTTTCTCTGTTGTTTCCTTCAGGAAATGCAAATTTAGTTGAAAGCAAGTGTATAGCATTTTTCATTACACAAGTAACCATTTGAAGAATATAAACAAACTATATTTTTTGCAACCGCAGTCTACTTTTCTGTGTGTCTGATTTAAAATGAAGGTAAACGCAAGTAAGAGAAGTGATGTATGCCAATAAGCTAATTAAATGTTTGAGGGGACCACGAGAAGACGAGTGGAGGGCTGAGCAGCTGAGATGATGAAGAGTGTGAGTTAAACTGAAAGAACTAAAAGAAAGAAAGGAGACAGAGGGGATTAAGCTGTGAGAGAAAGAAAAGGGAGGGAGAGAGAGAAAAAGTGTCTATTCGTGTGTGTGTGTGTGTGAGAGAGAGATGTGGTGCACACTGGGAGTTAAGGTCCAACTCGACGACTAAGCTCCTCAGGGGGACTTTGGGCAATATCCTGTTAGAGTGGAATGCAAATCTGTGCGATTGTGACCAGGGGCCTGGCACCACAGTTCACACACACACACACACACACACGCCTGCCTCCCTTTCTCACTGTCCTCCTTATCCCATCAAAAGCCCTTTTTACCTGTCAGGTTTTTTTTCTCTTACAAACATTTATAGAAACTGGCATGTTCAGAACAGGTACTTCCACCACAAAAAAAAAAAAAAAAAAGGCTGCACCAAGCCACCTGATGTAGCACAGTTTAGTGAGGCCCAAGGGGGGCGCCCGTGGCAAGACTGACCTGAATAGTCTTACAAACAAAAAACTACCGTCAGGATCTTTAGAGCATCTGCAGGAAAAAGGGCCATGCCTTGCTCTTAAAGGGATAGTTCACCCAAAAATGCTGTCATCGTTCACTCGCCCTCAAGTCGTTCCAAACCTGTAAGACTTTCTTCTTCTATTTTGAGGAATATGGGTAACCAACAGTTGTTGGATCCCATTGACTTCCATATATGGGGGGAAAAATACAGAAGTCATCAGAGCCTGTCAACCAACGCATTCTCGTCCCAAGCCGTCATATAGTGACTCTTTTCCCAATGTGTATATGAAGAGTTCAGATGCAAAAGCCTCTAAGTGCCATTTGAAATTTTCTTCTAAAACAACCCGGTCTCATCCCAAGACGTCATATAACTGACGTTTTGGGACGTCTTTTGACCATACGTCAATATTCGCCTTTTTAGGGCCCTCTTAAACGTCGGTAGATGAGGTTATGGGATCCTAACTCTACCCCATACCTAAACCTAACCCTAAACCTAACCCGTCACCTAACTGACGTTAAAGGTAAAGCGTCAGTTGTATGACGGCCCGGGATCGCCATCTACCGACGTTTAAGGGGGCCCTAAAAAGGCGGATATTGACGTATGGTCAAAATACGCCCCAAGACGTCAGTTATATGACTTTTTGGGATGAGACTGTGTTATCTAAAATGACCATTTTTATCAAGCTTGTATTTTTAAGTTCAGTAATTTCACTTAAATGACAATTAATAGGTAATCTTCATTGCCATTTAAGTGAAATTACTGAACTTAAATATATAAGCTTGATAAAAATGATCATTTTAGAAGAAAAATGGCTTTTGCATCTGAACTCTTCAATATACTTCCAATGCTCATGACACCCTTTAGCATCAATATAACACGCTTTGGTTATGATAGGTTTAGGTCTGGGGTAGTGTTAGGGTTAGACCACTAGGAGGCGCCTTCTGCCCCATATATATCTGCATCTCATATTGACGCCATGTGTGTTGGATGTCTACACATTCGCAAAAGCGTCAGTATATGACGTCTTGGGATGAGAACGGTGTCAACTGACTGCAGAACCGACGTTCTTCAAAATATATTTAAACAAATATGTGTCGTGTTCTTATCCATAAGCACCTGATAAGCTCTAAAAAGGACAAAAAAGTGTATAAAACGGTGTTTTGATCAACGAGACAGCGCTAAAACTTAAAACTACTTACCTCAAGCTCCATTCATTGGCATTGACAAGTTGGCCTCTTTTCTCTCGCCATGACCATATTCTCGTCTTTTTTTTTCAACGCACATTAGAAGCCGAATTCCCAAAGTGCGATTCATCTTTCTCTATTTGTTTACCACTAGCACATGTTGACATTTGATTCTTCTATACACTCTAAACTGTTCTGGATTGTTTTAACCCATAATTGGGTAAAATATGGACAAACCCAAATGTTGGGTTAAAAATCTAATTTAACAATTTACTTTCAACTGTACATTTTTTAATTACATTTGACCACATTTGACCCAAATTTGGGTTGAAAAAACCCAGCATTTTTTTTTAGAGTTTATTAACTTGTGTCGTAGCCTACGAATCAATAGGTATCATCATCTTAGTTACAGTCTACATACCCAAGTTTATTAGACACATGTTGTACAGTGTGATGATCCAACACATTCTCATCCTAGGGTGTCATATAGTGACGCTTTTGCCAAAGCATATACATCCAACGCACATGGCACTCTTTAGCGTCTATATAACATGCTTCAGTTATAGGTTTAGGTCTGGGGTAGTGTTAGGGTTAGACCACTAGGAGGCGCCTTCTGGTGCCATCATGTGCATTGGATATGTCAGTATATGACGCCTAATGATCTTATACACTCGAAACAATGATGGGTTGTTTGAACCCAAATTTGGGTAAAATATGAACAAACCCAAATGTTGGGTTAAAAATGTAATTTTAAAATTTTCTCAAACTTTCACTTTCAACTGTACATTGTTTTAATTACATTTTTAACCCAACATTTGGGTTTGTCCATATTTGACCTAAATTTTGTTTGAAACAACCCAGCATTTTTTTAGAGTGAATCACAGTCTGTAGTAGGCATGAAGAATATAAACCAACTCAAAAATAATTACAAATAAATGTAACATATACAAATTAAAAAGAAAACTGAAATGTAAGGCTTTTTTTGTTTGTTTTTTGCACTGAAACTCTTTCAGATTTCATGTTCAGACCTTTTTTTATTGTCTTTTAGCAGCTTGACAGCCCTCGATCACTCTTTGTTGCGTGGAAAAGAGCAGCATGAACATCCTTCAGAAATGCGTTGGACCAGCATGAGGGTAAGTGAAAGATTTTTGGCCGAACTAAGTCTTATTTTAATGGCATTTCTGTTGTCTTATTTCTCACATTCTGTCATGTTAGTGCAATTAAGGAAAGCTGTTAAAGCTCAGATCTGCTGCGTGGTTTGTGGCTTTTCACTCTGGAGGTGTTTGGCGAGGTCCGTTCCAGACTGGAGTCTGTTTGAGGTAACGGATAAAAAGCCGAGACACTTTCATCTGTGGTTGATGTTGTTCAGTCATCTTAGTCATGCTTTCCTCTCCCACGTCTCCATGAGTCACGTCGGCTCTTTTTTAGGTCGCCCTCTTATTTAAATGACCACCAGGAAGAAGTGGGAACCCGGTGGTTTACAAACTGACGTTCATGCACAGGAAACGTTGATGTTTTTTTATTAGAAAATACCAAAGGAACCGTCTGGGACGCTCTTCAGAAGAGTTGAGAGGCTCCGTTTCAAAGGGCCTCTCTCCGCTGGCAAACTCTGATAGGAACTGATCTCAAGTGCATGTTGGGAAACATGTTTGAGTCTAATGGGTTAATTAGCACCGAGTGTTGCTCTGTCTTCTGAGATTTAGCCTGTCATTGCAGCCAATGTCTTAACATGACTGTTTAAGGGGGCTGAGCTCTGCTTTAGAGGAATATTCTGGGTTAAATACTTCAGCATCTGAGATGTGCTGTTGATTGACATAAGACACTCCTAACACATTTGGAGAACTTAAAAGACAATCAGTGGCAAAAACTTCTTTTTGTATTTTTGTCTTGTTTTTCATTAATAATATCTACACATTAAGATACATTTACAGTACTTGGGAAGTACTTTAAGCACTTTAAAAAAAACTTTTGCTGATAATTTACTCGCCCCCATGTCATCCAAGATGTCCATGTCTTTCTTTCTTCAGTCGAATAGAAATTAAGGTTTTTGATGAAAACATTCCAGGATTTTTCTCCATATAATGGACTTCAATGGGGTCCAAACGGTTCAAGGTCCAAATGAGAGTTTCAGTGCAGCTTTAAACGACACCAGACGATGAATAAGGGTCTTATCTAGCGAAACGAGCAATAGCAATGCGCTCTGCGATGCGCATTCGTGACTCTCCTGTTTGAACTCGATCATCAAAATGAACAAATCTTTTTTCGAGTCATTTGGTTGATTCAATGAATGAAATAAACTAAACGACTTGAAAAAAAGATCCGTTCATTTTGATGATCAAGTTCAAGCAGGAGAGTCACGAACGCGCGTCACAGAACAGAGCAAGGTGAGCATTTGAGCTTATAAAACGTAATCTTTTTTATTTATTTTTTAAATGAACGCTCGTTTCACTTGATAAGACCCTTATTCATCGTCTGGTGTCGTTCAAAGCCCTTTGAAGCTGCACTGAAACTCTCATTTGGACCTTGAACCGTTTGGACCCCATTGAAGTCCATTATATGGAAAAAAATCCTAGAATGTTTTCATCAAAAACCTTAATTTCTTTTCGACTGAAGAAAGAAAGACGTGGACATCTTTGATGACATGGGGGTGAGTAAATTATCAGCAAAAGTTTTTTTTTTTAAAAAGTGAACACAGAATATTGCTTAAATGTTAACTCCCGATTAGTAGCAAGATTTCTTTCAACGGGATGTTTTCTTTACTTTTCCACTCTGTTTTGCATTTGTTTTTAAATTAGTGCTTGTCATGCTGCGGTTAATTGGATTGAGCCGCAGAATCCCAGATTTGGAGCTGTACTCCAAACAGAAGCACTCTTCAGTGTTGACTTGGTAATTCGGTCCAGCTCTGTATGGTTTTGTATGGTCTCTGTTGCAAAACAGCAGCAGCACTCCAGGCCCTCAGCCCCTGAAAGGAAGCCCAGGGCCATGCTGGTTAGTGCAAACTCCCCGAGGATCAGAGCAGGAAGAAAACAAGCCGAGAGAACATCCTCTGGTGTGATTGACACGGCGCTAGCTTGTCAGCTCCAGTCTGCTTGAGTCTAAAGAGATGGCTTAGGAAAATCAGTTGAATGAAAACACACCATGCGCAGTGTTTTGTGAGTGACTTCTATGGTGCGGCTCTGCAAATGTGTCGTGTTTACTTAGTATTAGTTTTCCATTGGAAATATCTAAACATTCTTAAATCAAGGTACATTTACTTCAGGGTTTCTGCGGGTCTCCTACTCAAAGTAAGGCCTTAAAAAGTTCTTAAATCAGAGCAGAAAGTCTTAAATGCTTGAAATGTTGCATGCATTGCAAAAAAAATGTAATAAATCCTTTTTTGTTCTGTTTCCCCAAAAAAAAAAAAAGTTAGTTTTTTGTTGTTGTTGTAGTTTTACAGACATTACATTTAGAGACCATATTTGACAAGTTGTGTTCCCTTCAATTTCTTGGTCTTAAAAAGGTCTTTTTATTAAAGTTTATCCTGTACTTGAGAAGCAAAATCACTTAAAAATCAACAAAAAACATTTTTCTTAAAACAAAATATCTTTAAGTGGGGTAAAAAAAAAAAATCAATCTTAATACATTATATTTTCTGGCCTCAATGGCAGATTTTTGTCTTGTTTCAAGCATAAACGCACTTCATTTTGATATTTTTTCACTAAACATTTAATATCTTAAAGTCCCCCTGTGGTGAAAATCCAGTTTTTAATGTTGTTTATGTGTCTATGAGGTGTTTTTAATATGCTTTAAGACAAAGCATGTGTAAGTTCATAAGTCGACAGCATTGCTTAGTATTTTCTGCTTAAACAGAAGACAGTATCAAAAGCACGCTTTGAAATCGCTGGTGTTTCTGACGTCACAAACGACCTTGTAACCAATCGGGTGCGTTTCCCGTACAACGACGTAGTTCACTGCTTCACTACCATAGTACGATGCATCGTTGGAGAAATCAACTAGCTAGTCACGACTGTTTCCCGAAACCCACTGTCGCAAAGTATCGTCTCTGCAACTACGTTGGTTTCGCACGTGGTGAGTAATAACTATTTTTAATGAAACTGTTTGAGATCCAATTAACGCTAGATTTTTTTTTAATATAAATTACAGACATGTTATCTGAGGACTATGTCTAATTGTTCTCAGTTATTTTGCTTTATTACCAGACTCAATATTTGGCTCGTTCTTACAGTAGAGCAGGTTCGCACATGCGCACTCTTCAAACACGGTACGTTCAATCTTTTGAAAATCTAAAAGACGTAAATTACATTTGTATGTATTGTACTGAATGTCAGCTTGCTTATTTTGCTCAAGATAAGGATTTATTACGTCCAAATGTGATGCAATATAGAAACGATGCCTCCACACAACTTTGCGATGCTGTTTGCGAATGTGCGTTGGATCGATGGTTTCGGGAAACACCGACTCGTTGAACTATGCTGATAACGACGAAACTTGCGACTATAGTTGGCTAACGATGCTTTCGGGAAACGCACCCCAGATCAACATGTGATCGTCAACCAGTGGATCTCTGAGCTGAGTGAGTGAGTGAAAGCGGGGCTCATTTGCATATTCATACAACCGCATATACTAAATGAGACAAGGGTGTCGAGTTACATTCAAGATATTTTAAGGTGTGTAAATTTTTTTTAATTTTGGTGAGTTTTAAGGGATACAATTATTGCCAACAGGGGTACATTAAGTAATTTTGCATTAAGTAAATACATCTTGATTTTTTTAGATATTACAAGATAAAAATACTGAGTAAAAAAACATTTTTGCGTTGGCCAGCTGCAAATTTCGGTTTTCATAATGACAAGAAAGAACCCTTTTGTCATAAAGGTTCTTTATAGGCTATTATTCATTCATATATTACATTATTCTGCAACATTTTGTAGTTGTAATTAAATTATTTTTTATTAAACTGCTGTAGTAATGTCGTAGTTTTTAATCATGCTGATTTTTGGAGGAGAAAAACTGAAATGGCACTCTTCGTGTGATATTAACCACTTAAAATTATATAAATATATACATTTTCTAACCCCCATATCTTTTTTTTATTGAATTTTCAAATAATACAAATATAACAAGACATCACCATATCATATATAAAAAAATAAATAAAATAAATAAAAATAATAATAATAATAACATAAATAAATAAAATAACCCCCATATCTTGAATTTTGTGATCATTCACATGCATTCATAAACACATTTTAGGGTTTAGATGTTTGTCAAATATTTAATCCTGAAAGGACAAAACAAATGATAATGAATGAACCCAAAAGGTTCCATATAGAACCTTTTTCCTGGTTTAGGGTTCTTATTATTGAAGCCTTTAAAAGGCTTTTGTATAGAACCATTTGGGGTTCCAAATACGCAGCGCTGATAAAACCTTTTAAGGTTCTATATAGAACCTTTTTTTCTAAGAGTGTTCTTTGAAACTCGAGCTTCTGACACCCTCCCTTCTTCTTCCTACAGTTTCCACACAGTTCAGAGACGCCAACGGACGACGCTCCCTGTGTACATGTGTTGCTTGGAAACCAGCGCACTGGGACCGTGTAGTGCAACACACAGAGGCACTGGATGCAGTACGTACAGAAAAACACGCTCAAAGCCCACGTGTGGACAGCGGCCTCCAGGCGGCCAGGAACATTTCCCACAGACTTTAAAAGTGTAGTCAGTAATCTTTACAGTGCTGGATTTTAACCAGCTGCTTTAACACCATGTCTGCAGTATTATAAGTAAATTAATTATGCACACGTAAGAATGTAAAGTGATGATTAGCATGAATTAAAGTCAATAATTGCAATGAATAAAAAACGCTCACCCTATAAATGAGTGCATTTTGGGAAGACACGGCACAGATTGAAATTAAGTTTATAATTGAGTTATAGGAGATCTGATTCATATTAAGATTTGGACTATTCATGTCAAATGTTTTATTTTCCAGCACAAATATCTTAATATTTTTGAATCAAGATGCATTGACTTGAGAATATAATTAAGGGTTGTTTTATGAAAAACTGAAGTTTGTGCTTAAAACAAGAACAAATATATGCCAGTGTCATCAGAAAAAACAACTCTTGCTTTCCTGTTGACTCCATTGGCAGATATTTGTTCTTGTGTTAAGCTTAAACTCAATTCATAAAAAAATAAATTCAGAAAACAAGACTATATGCCAGAATATCTTCAGGCATTTTGCTTCTTATTAAATGTATCTTGATTTAAGAATCTTTAGATATTTACACTGGAAAATAAGACAAAAAATACTAATATATATATATATATATATAATGTAGTGCTGCATTTAAATTTAGTTTTTTAAAATGTCAGTATATATTTCTTGATTATTTCATTAATTAGAAATTTAAATGAAATTTTCTTAGTTCATCCGTGAGTTTCATGCTCTCAGATAAGATGTATTCTTGTCAACATGTTTACCTTCCAGATTACCTAGTTGAGTGTCTTATGAGTGCTTTGCAAATCAATTCAACTGAATCATTTAAAAGAACCAGCTCAAAAGGAGGATTCGTTCACAAATCTGACATCAAAGTTTGACCTTCCTGAATGTGTTGTATATCTGTAAGAAAGGACACTGAAACAAAGTTCTGTGTGCTTCAGGTTCATCTCATTGAAGGATCAGGGATGTCATCTGGTTGTCTCAATTTGTGTAGTGTGGACTTTGGCTGGCTTCACCCCCTCCAGCTCAAAGGATAAAGCCGGATCAAGAACACATCCCTTCTAGTATCCATGGACTTGTAGAAAAAGCAGGTATACAGGACTTCCTTCCCTCTTGGAGTCCAGTGTGTGTGTGTATATGTATATATATATATAGGCGATATGGTTAGACGAGCTAACCATCAAAACCTAGAATATCGTTTATAGCTACAGATTGATAATTCGCTACTCTACTATCATTACTTGATTCATGAAGGTAAACGGAGGATAAGATAGCTTACATAACATAGTCAGGCAGACAAAAAACCCCCAAAAAACCAAAGAGATAGTATGTATAATCGTATAATATAATAGATAGTGTAATACACTTACTAATAGTCCAAAAGCATGACAGCCAAGTCCGCATCAGTCGGCCCCCCTCCTCCTGCTCACGCCAGCGAGAAAACGCTGGCCCAAAGTTGATCCTCGTTCTGCCTTTAACGTGATCACTTTCTCTTTTTCTCTGTTTGCTTTGCTCGGATAAAACCTTTGCTTTCTGGTTTTTCTGTGCTGCTTCGGCCATGACTATAACAGTTGGCTCGCACGTCCGATTTTAAGGAAGTGGGGGTGGTGGTGGAAGTGACGTATATGCTGTAAAGCAGTCGAATTTTGTAGTTCTCTTTGTTCGCCGGTTACTACCCGAAACCCGAAGTTTAAAAGTACGATTAAAAACGCTACAGACCCCTTCAGGCTATGGCAGACGTGTCTTTCAACCTATTGTAAGTCGATGTACCATCACAAGAGACTTGGAAATATATTATGAAGGTTGATAAGCTTTAATGAGTAACTAGAAGACAGCGGTAACACTTTATTTGAAGGGGTGTGCATAAGACTGACATGACACTGTCATAAACACGACATAACATCTGTCATGAACATGAAGGAGTCTTTATGAAAGTTTATGACTGTTGTCATTAAGTGTCATTCGGTAATGTAAAGTTGACATTGTTTAAGATGTCTTTGTTATGACAACTTGATCATAACCTGTCACAAATATGTCATAACAGGTCTAATTATCAAACTTAAAGAAGTTATTTAGCTTTGATTTAACATTACATTATCCTGTCATATGTGGTTGGTTTTGACTTTGGCCATCATGACACCATTATAACTGTGACATGAATATTTTACTTGTCCTCAAGTAAAGTGAAACACATTGTACTAGTTATAAAGATGTCATTAAGGGTTATTACACTGTCAAATGCTTTAACAACAGTGTCATTAATATTTCCCCTTACCTCAAGTAAAGTGGAACACGTTGGACTAGTTATTAAGATGTCAGGTTGACAGGTTATGATTTCTTGGTTAATGTCAAGTTGTCATAACAAAGACATTTTAAACAATGTCAACTTTGCATTAAAAGTGTCAATTTACCGAATGACACTTAATGACAACAGTCATAAACATTCATAAAGATTTCTTTATGTTCATGACAGGTGTTATGTCATGACAGTGTCATGTCAGTCTTATCCACACCCCTTCAAATAAAGTGTTACCAAGACAGCTTGGCGAGTGAGTGTGTGCAGTTTACGTTGTAGAACAAAATGTCAAAGTATAGCCAAGTTATGTTTACCGCTTTATTTCATTTCATTCATTTATATAGCACAAGTAAACACAACAGAAGTTGACCACTGTGCTTCACATAACAGAACTCCAACAATTATTTAAGAAAAACAACAACAAAAAAAAAAACGAAATATCGATCAGACTGCAAAAGAAAACCTAAAATAAATTAATTTTCACTTTAAACTCATATAAAGAGGATAGCGATACAAGGAGACAGGGAGGCTATTGCACAACCTAGGACCGACAACAGCAAAAGCACAAATTTTTCTCTTATAAGAAATGTATGTATTATAAAACTCCGTAGGAAAACCAGTGGCGAATTAGACTTCTTGGATTTGACATCATACCTGCAATTTACTAATCTATTTCTGCTATAAAAAAAAACAAAAAAAAAACAAACAAACTTTTTGTGCTATGGAAGGATTCTTCGATGCCAATCATAGACATATACACTAGACGTCACCTTGGCTACGGCAGTTCATTGGAACGAATGCGTCAATAGAGCCGCCATCTTGAAACAGGGGAGCCCCTCCACTTTAATGCATCAGTGTCAATGTAGTAGACACAGGTCTAACGGAAATAAAATCACAATAAATCATCATGAATGCGATTTTTCTTGTTTTTTTGGTTTGTTCTAACAGTCAGACATGTATTTATCATTGATTCCAGAAAGAAACTTTTTTTTTTTTTTTTTTTTTCAAAAACATTCTTCCTAGTTCAGATTTCATCCGTGAACATCATACACTGCACAAAAGTCCGCCACCATCAATGAATTCGACGTAAAGGCAGAGATAGCAGCAATACCTAGCTACTTCCTATGACAAGACCCCTGTTCAAAGATGGCGGCGGTTTTGACGCATGCTTAGAACCCCAAGGTGAGGTCTAGTGTATATCTATGGATGCCAATAAGGAACCTTTATATCTATGACGTGCTTGACAGAACCGTTGAAGGTTCTATTATAGAATCTGTTCTTCAAAGAGTATAGAGTGTGTTTGCTATTGTTGACTCGTGTGTGTGTGTGTGTGTGCTATAGTATCATGGCTTTCCATTAACCAAAAGCAGAAAGATCCTCCAGCAGAGAGAAAATAGTACTCAAAGACCTTTTTCTTTCAGCAACCCACTAATTTGTGTCTATTTTTCATATATCCAAGTTATTTTATTGCGACTATGTAACTGTGCTTTTTGTAATTTCTAAGACAACGTCCATAGCTAAATCTCCACTTAGGGCAGGTTCTTGCTCCTTCTTTTAATGGAAGGATGTTCTGTAATCAGACTCACGGAGACGTTTCCCTAATGATGTTTACTTCAAACGGGTTCGAGTGGCTCCGAAATGACTCATAATGATCCTTGGCAGTAAGTTATATTATAGAGGAAATTGAGATTTAAAGAGCCATTTCAGAGAATGGGCTTTCTGTATTAATCACTGACATTGTTAAAGCATAGCTTCCAGTGAAATGAGCTGTCAGTCCTCTACTCCTGAACACTAATGGCGAAACGTGGATGCTGCCGTATGAAGTGTTCAAAGTGTGTGATTCTAAAGAGCTGTTTCCATCATTTACCTTCTCTCATTACGAGAGTTTAATATGTTTTTGTTTCTTTCGTTTATATTTAGGTTGGTTTTTGTGTGTGTGTGTGTGTGTGTGTGTGTGCACAGGCTGATGGGGGTTTTTTTGGTCTTGGAGAGTCGTGGGAGGATACATTGAAAGTTTTAAAGAAAAGAAATTTGAGGAAGCTTGTTATGCATGAAAACTTAATCTACATGTCAGAATTGCTGGATAATATCATTTTATTTCTGCACTCCAAAAAATTATGGGTTCTTTCAACCCAAATTTGGGTCAAAAATGGACTTAAACTCTCAAATGTTGGGTCAAATATGGACAAACCCAAATGTTGGGTCAAATATTGACAAACCCAAATGTTTGGTCAAATATGGACAAACCCAAATGTTGGGTTAAAATGTCATTAAATGTACAGTTGAAATTAAGTGAAAGTTGTGTTAATTTTAAATGACATTTTAACCCAACATTTGGGTTTGTCCATATTTTGGGTTAAAACAACCCAGCATTGTTTAGAGTGTGCACTCTAAAAAATGCTGGGTTGTTTTCACCCAATTTTGGGTAAAATATGGACAAACCCAGCCATTGGGTACAATTTTTTAATTAAATTTTTAACCCAACGTTTGGGTTTGTCCGTATTTTACCCAAAATTGGGTGAAAACAACCCAGCGTTTTTTAGAGTGTGGTTGTAACATGAAATCAGTGCCCCACAAAATCACAGATTATAACTACACATTAGTCACTATGATAGAAATGTCCACAGGCAAATTTAATTTTTATCCCACTTCAAACTTGTCTTAAGCAGAACGCTCATTTAAACGAGTACCTGCATTAACTGAAGCTTACATGTGCTTCCCATTATGCATGGCAAAACAATTACATTAGTAGAATTTGTTGTAAAAAATGTAAAAATCCTTGAAACAACAGTTATTTTTTTCTTTTGCATGCAGCAACACTGAATAAAATATTAAGAGTTGCTTTCATAGTTTGGATATAAGAGTGTTTTTGATGAATTGCTTTTGTTCCTCCTCTTGTGTAAGTCTGCTGCATAAATGTAAATGTATTTTGTCCAGCTGTTTTGAAGCTGTTCCCCTTGTTTTAAGTATAAACAAGTTCAACAACAAGTGGGATAAAAAAAAGGCCAAATACACTTATATAAATTCAAGATGCACTCTGTGAAAACAAGTCTTAATATTTTATAGTGTCGCTTGTCTTAAAGATTTTTATGTATTTTAAATGGAAAACTAAACAAATATATATATTTTTTTCAAGTGTGCATATCTTGCTAAATGTAAAACCTCTATGTGATTTTATTGAATTATTGCTCAAATGTTTTCCAATGCATTTTTGTCCCGTCCGATTCTGATCAGATCAAATGGACCGATGTTGATGGTTAACTTTTAAGGAATAATTCTAATTTGTTCAATTTAATTAATAATACTGTTTTTAATTGATTAGATAAAGCATATGAAGAGTTCAGATGCAAAAGCCTCTAAATGCCATTTGAAATTTTCTTCTTTAATGATGATTTTTATCAAACTTGTATATTTAAGTTAAGTAATTTCACTTAAATAACAATTAATAGGTAATTATCATTGCCATTTAAGTGAAATCACTGAACTTAAATATACAAGCTTGATAAAAATGATCATTCTAGAAGAAAATTTCAAATGGCACTTAGAGGCTTTTGCATCTGAACTCTTCATATTCATTTTTACAGTGTAGTTTTTCTGTCTTCCCGCCATTGACTCAAACGTGTTTCTAAATGTGTGCCTCGTTTCTTGTTTCGTTTCCCATCACAGAACTGATGACCAGGCGCCCCAATCCAGGATTAACACAGCGGACGCTTTTCTCAGTGGAATGACTGGTTAAACCCTATGAAATCAGGCAATGAGATTACAGGGCTTGACTTTCCCAAAAGCGCTTACAAAGTCTGCTTTAGATTCCCATCTCCATCCCTTTGTCACCGGTGGCCTCGACTCACTGTGAAACAGTGGTTTAACATAGAACATGTGTCCTTGTGTTGACAACTGCACTTGACGGAGGCGGAGGCTTGTGAGAACGCGAATGTGAGACGGGGGAATTGAAGTCTCGCAGATCTGTCTCCAGATCTGTCACAAAACCAGGGGCTTTGTTTGGGATTTGGATCTGCTGTTCAGAGATCAGTGCTTGGCAAGGAGAGTCTGTCGCGCTCGTCAGCTGTTGATTATTGACAGTGTCTCGAGGTGTCATCCAAATGAGAGACATCTGTGTAGAGGAGACAAGGGGTTTGATGCACGTTGACGTGCATGAATATTAATGCGACATGGACATAAACAATGATGATATGGGTGAGAGAGAATCATCATGCAGTTTGTCCACTCAGTATAGTGAATTTGGGGGGAAAGCCTTGCTCTTGACACGATCTGTTTAGCTCATCTCTGGTTTTGGCGTGACCACAGAAGACTGTTCAGCCTTGGCTCGTCTCTCTATGGAAACTTTGCCAGCGGTGTATCACTTGCTTGGTAGTTTTGTCTTGGTCTCCATTGAAAATAACAATAGATTCTTAATTCAAGATGCATTCACTTGTCTTGCTTCCTAATCTAGACCGACTGTTGTTGGCGATTTTGCTTTGGATGAATGCAAAAATCTTAAATGGCCTTTTGAGTTTTAGATGTAAAGCTTGGGATGTCCTCATTATGGTTTCACGGCATGTTTTTGACTTTCCCGAAAAAGACTCATGTCCCATAATTCCAAGGGTTTTCCTTTGTGTGTTAGTCCCAAATAAATGTCGAAGTCTCTCGGTTCGTATGACATCCAGGAGACCATTAAATGTCCTGAATTGAAATGCAGCTGAGGCAACGTGTGTCATGTAGAGTTCAGATCTGCTGAAGCCGACTAGCCACTCGGATTAGTTATTCAGAGGATGGAATAAAATTACTCAGTCACTTTAGTCCATATTATTTAGTCCAGCATTCCTGTAGCTCAAACAGTAAAGCATGCCGCTAGGAATGCTAAGGCCATGGGTTTGAGAATGCATGAACTAATCAAATTGAATGCAATGTAAGTCGCTTCTATCAAATGCATAAATATAAATATAATATTTTGAGTTAAATGAACTGCTGTTTGTCTACCAGTGATGAGATGTTGAAAACATAACTGCGTTTAGTGAACATTTTGTGAACTTGACAATAATCAACAGTTTCAGGTTTTTTCCTTTTTCCCCTACAGATCGATAGATTCATTCATAATCAATTAAAGGATTAGTTCACTTTTGAAAAAACTTTTGCTGATAATTTACTCACCCCCGTGTCATCCAAGATGTCCATGTCTTTCTTTCCTCAGTCGAAAAGAAATTTAGGTTTTTGATGAAAACATTCCAGGATTTTTCTCCATATAATGGACTTCAATGGGAACCGGATGGTTCAAGTATCAAAAGACGGTTAATAACTGTTTCAGATGCAGCTTCAAATGTCTTTAAACGACACCAGACGATGAATAAGGGTCTTATCATGCGAAACGATCGCTTATTTCAAAACTTATTCCAAAAATGTAACTTTTCTAAGGACAAATGCTAGCCTTGCTCTATTCTGTGAGGCGCGTTTGCAACGTCACGTATTACGTAATTACGTTCAAAAGGTCACGGGCGAACTAGCCGGAAGTACAGAATCAAAATCGTCCGACATCGTTGTTTTTCCTTTTAATTCCTTTTTTTGTAAACGGTGTTTGAGTTAGTTTGCACGTTCAACCTATGCGTTCAACTTGTAAACACTGACTCTGTACTTTCGGCTACGTCGCCCGTGACCTTTTGAACGTAATTACGTAATACGTGACGTTGCAAACGCTCCTCACAGAATAGAGCAAGGCTAGCGTTTGTCCTTAGAAAAGTTACATTTTTGGAATAAGTTTTGAAATAACCGATCGTTTCGCATGATAAGACCCTTATTCATCGTCTGATATCGTTTAAAGACATTTGAAGCTGCATCTGAAACAGTTATTAACCGTCTTTTGATACTTGAACCATCCGGTTCCCATTGAAGTCCATTATATGGAGAAAAATCCTGGAATGTTTTCATCAAAAACCTAAATTTCTTTTCGACTGAGGAAAGAAAGACATGGACATCTTGGATGACATGGGGGTGAGTAAATTATCAGCAAAAGTTTTTTCAAAAGTGAACTAATCCTTTAAGACTTACACGGTCAAGAAAATTATGAAGATTACTTAATGTTTTTTTTATTGTTTTTTTTAAATATCTTATTTTCACTTACAAATAGTTTCTTGAGTAGCAAATCAACATATTAGAGTGATTTCTGAAGGATCATGTGACACTGAAGACTGGAATCACAGGAATAAATTACATTTTGGAATATATTCATATAGAAAGTTATTCTAAATAGTAATAAAATATCACTGTTTTTACTGTATTTTTGATCAAATAAATGCAGCCTTGGTGAGCAGAAGAGATTTCTTTCAAAAGCATTAAAAAATCCTAATTATTCTAACTTTGAACTTATATTAACTTTTGAACGGTACTGTAGACTTCTTCATATGCAAAACCAGCAAAGTGTGATTTGATTGCATGATGAGGAAATATTTATTTGTTTGCATGGACGACGCATGGGCGACACATGCACACATCCCCTCTTATGATTATGCATATTCGCTGGGTCTGTGATGTGATCGTCATAAAGCTGACATCTCTAAACCTTTGCGGGAACGGCCCAGGGGACCGTTAGATCAGACTTGTGGGGCGAAGCCTCAGAGGAAACGCCACCAACCGCCTGGAATCGCCGTCACTTTCAAGGGATTTGACTGAACAAATGACAGCATATGGTAGATGCAAGGAGAGCTGGGTATTGTTGTGACTGGGGCTCGAGTGTGTTTCTCTCCCACCCCCTCCAAAGTATTTCCTCATTGTGTTGTCACAGACGCACTCCTTCCAGCGCTTTAATTAGCCTTCATGAGTGTCCATGTGCTGGAAGACTTCCACTCTGGAAAACCAGCCTCTTTCACACACGTTTTGGGCCGCTGCACCTCCTTCGGTCATGCCGAAACTAACGTTACAAGCAACGGTAGTTTGAAAGTCAGGCTGATATCTTTTTCTTCGTTGCTGCCAGTGAGGTGAGCTGGTCTGATTCTCCATCCCTGTGATTCTGAAGGGGGAAAAGGGATTTTCTTACTCATCTGTGCTTCCATATCGTGTACAAATATCTAAATATCGAGAGGCTGTGCTGTATCGTGAATCAGTAAGGCGTTGTTAGACACGACGCGAAGCGGAGTAACGTTAACCCCTTCAGCCGTTACTTACTCACGATACAGCAATTGCCTCGAGTACCTTAGGCTACTGCTTTTATAAAACGGTTAGGACTACAACACCATAAACATAATAAAGTAAAAAAATATGTATTAGTGCAACTTTCATTATGTAAAATAAAATAACTAAAAGTCTTCCTTCCGCAAGAGAAAATAGTCCCTGGCCGTGAACAGCAACAACGCTTCAAAGTGTAAACTGCCGTGTTGCGGAGTGATACATAGAACCGTTGGGTGAAGCGGTCATAGCAGCGATCTTTTTCTTGAAGCGAAATAACATCGGAATTTTAGCTTTGTTTTCTGAAACATTCATCAAAAACAAGTGAGTTTGTGCTTGGAACAAGAATAATATTTGCCAGTGGTGTAAAAAATCGTTTATTTTTCCTTTGGCAGATATTTTCAGCATCATTGCTCAGTCTTCAGTGTTACGTGATCCTTCAGAAATCATTGTAATATGCTTAAATTGATCAAAAGTGACAGTAAAGATTTCTATTTTAAATATGCTTTTCTTTTTAACTATATTCATCAAATAATCTTGAAAATTATGGAGTGTCTATTTACTGGCAGAGGCTATTTATTTACATTAACTCCGCCCACTGACGTCTGATTTGGTCAGACAAAATTACGGAAATTTTTTTTCGAATCTACCTTTTTCCGAACTTGCTCTCCCTTTTCCCATCACATGTCAGATCGGAAAGACATTTATTTTCAATAACAATTGACGAAATATTTGAAATATGGAAAAAAGTGTCTTAACGTGTGTTTCATAATACCATAGATCATTTCACAAGATGTAAACAACACTGGTCCAGAAACACTTCCTGTTTCAGTTTGTAACTGTTTTCTTTATTTCACATGTAAAGAAAACATCTTAAAGATGTTTGTTTAACTTTTTGATTCAGTTTTGAATGTTGTATTTTATCCCAGCTTTTATGTAGTGTTAAAAAACTGAAACAGGAAGTGCTTCTGGACCAGTGTTGTTTACATCTTGTGAAATGGTCTATTGGGTAAGGTTAGGTAGGGCTTTATTGTCCCAATAAGGCCGCATCCATTTAAAAATATAAATATAATCATTTACACTGTTATAATTGCATGCCTTTTAAAGTGTACAACAACTTTTTAATATCGACTATCTACTATTTACACTTAACCTATTGCAAAGAAAATACTGCTATTTTTACATGGTGTGAATAGAATCTGTCGCTTTTCGCTCTTAGCATAATCTATTGCTATTTGCTGTTAGT